>NC_084587.1:22202516-22502516 GCF_033807715.1 Cololabis saira
CAAAGCAGACTTGGCAAATATGGCTTTTAACTTGCCAAGTCTGTTTAGGAGGTTTTCTACATACAACCAAGTCTGTTTTTTTTTTTTTAAACTTGATCAAGGACAGCAGATCATTCTATTTGAAAAGCAGAGCTAAAGCCAGAGCAAACAATCTCAAGGAAATTCAACAATGTTTTATGTGTGTCTGTGTGTGTCCTAAGCTCTTAGACTAAACTGCAACAGAAAATGCAACTCCCAAATGGTTCTAAACTTGTCGATTATAGTCCGTCCACAGCATAGCTCAGCTCCCATCTCACTAACAACCTCTTCATTTCTCTCCTCTCCAACAGAAACAAGAACAAATCTTTGTTAAACTGAACCATCACATTGTTCCTTTTGTATGCAAGCACCCCATCTTCCCACACAGGTCAGGAACACAACTGTGAAAAACCCAAGTCTCAATTCTTTCAGAGGAACCAAAGCTCAAGATGCAGAATATCACAGGGAAAAAAAAAAAGACATCCTTTTCCACTTCAGTACAAAACACTAGTCTTGTGTTAAGACAAAGAGGTTTCAAATTCAGTTTGCTCTTGTGTATTCATTTATATTCAGTTATTTAGCAGATGCATTTATCAAAAGGTATTTATAAATGTGGAACAACATTCAAGCTTCAGTCCTGCAAGAAACCTGGTGTGATTAGGTATTAAATCTATATCTCTCTAACATATATTAAAAAAAACTAAATAAAATGAATATATTACTGTAGAAAACATAGAAGTCCAGTTGCCTTCCATTTAAGCCTTTGAAGATCACCATGGCTGGGATGAATTAGAATCTACACCATTAGATCCACAGTGTTTTTAGGTAAAAAGTTGCATCAGAACAGCAGCTCAAGAGATATACATCTAGCAGCAAAGGCAGCAATAACATCACCTTTCACACTATACGACTTGTGTCGTCAGATTTCTGTGCTGTTCAGACTTCATGGCTGGTTCTCTTGTAATCAAGAGTTTCATCTGTGACAGAGTTTCGCGCCACATGATATGACAGGACACTGCTCACTCAAACCGTGTTTTATCAAAAAACGTGGGTTGGGTTTGAAATGAGGTCTAACCACAAACAAAACAGGAATTTATCATTTTTTAAGTGGTCTGTGGGAAGAAACAAGTGGTGCAAGCTGGTTTTGCAATGATTTCTTCAGAAAACAAGAAAATGGGCAAAACCACTGATTAGCATGTGGACAGCAACGATTCTTTGTGCTACAGAGAGTTGAAAGCCAGTTTTTAAAAAAAAAAAGCTTCAATAGAAAAGCAACTGCCTGCTCATTATATGATATGGCGCGTTGTGTCTTGTTCAATGTTTACAGCATCACACCCCTGCTTCAAAAGGTTTCCTTTTGGGTTTCCCTCCTGAATGGTGATGTCACCCATGTCTTGCCCCATTACCAGCTGTAGTTGTCTGACACTGCAGATATTTCTTGTTCTAGGAATCTGTCAGCAGCGGTTTGGCGAAAATAGTGTCTTTAAAGTTGTTCATAAATAACAATCAAATACCAAATTTTGACCACTTGTCACCGAGTTCTGTGACTGGCAAACCAGATTAAAAATTTTGTAGTATTAAACTATCATTGATTGCAAAATCATAATTCAGAAACGGGAGCGCATATAGGAGGCGTTTGCTTTAATAACTAAAAAGGTCTGACCGATACATTTATCCTCAGACACGACTGTATACATTTATTGTAGAGATTCACTGAACCAGCCAGAGACCGGAATTTGTCCATTACCAAATAACTGCCCTGAACAGTTCACAGCTGGTCCCCCTCACTTTTCTTTACCGATTCCATGCTCATTTCTGCGTCAGCCTGTATGAACATACATTTGGGTGCTCTGCGGGTTGGTTCTGTCTTGCAAAGCAATGTTTAAATGTGTTTCTTAAAACTACAGGAAAAACTACATAGTACGTAGTCAAGTATGCAATCAAATTGAAGTGAACGATGGAAGAGGGAAATTTTGCCTACAACATTTCTCCTACTTGACTGCTGAAATATGCCTGATCAACCAGGAAGTTGTAATTACATAATAATATTTCTTTAACTTTGTACTCAGAGTTTCAGTTTTATGAAATGTTGTGAATTGATGGACATTACTTTATGTTAAGGGTTTGTGGATAAAACAACAACATCTTTCACATAGCAAAGTGCAGACCGCCGCCAGCGATCCCATTTTTTTGTGTATGTGCTACCAGAGCAAGAGTGGACCGCTCTGCCGCCGAGCTTGGCGGCGCCTGCGCCGCGGCGTTTGCGGCACGCCTGCCTGCCCGAATTGAAAATTTTGTAATTTCACCGTGCCGCGCTGTGACGACATCTCGGCACGTCCAATAAGAGAGAAGGGAGAAAGTTGTGTCCAATAGGAGAGAAGGTGGTGGAGGCTGCGCCGACTCTTTTCCTTGCGCCGCGGTTGCACATACACAATGAATGGAGTTGTGTCGGTTGCTGTGTCGATTGTTCTCAGTCCAAACGCACCGCTCCAGGTCTGGAATGGAAGTGAGCCGAGACCACCTGTCCTAGGTGATCTCGGCTTGCTTGTTTTGTGCCGCATCTGAGCAAGATTGCTGTGTTCATATATACCAAACGAATCGATCTTTAGGGGGAAACGCTCCGTGTTCAGGAACAACTGCTCCAAACGGGACAGGTGTGAAAGTACCCTTAGTCAAACGTTAAAAGCAAAAATTTTAACCTATGACTTTGAGACTTTTCTCACACAGATTCACATCAGATAATTAGAAATGTTAATACACAATCAAAAAGCAAGATAATGTTGTTCTGTACAGAAACTAGAGCAACAACTCAAGCCAACACAAGTTACAAGGCCAAACAAACTGGCTGCATACCAAAAAAAACAAGGCGGTTGTTTTGTGCAGCTAGGCATGTACTATAAAAGGTAACATTTGTGCATTCCTACTTTGCCAGAAATAAACTGGTTAACCAACATCTGCTGTGTATTGTAAAGACAGAGTGCAAGTGTGCGCCCCAAGTCTGTTAACATAAGTTACTAAATATTTCAAAGCCAAAAGGTTCCTGAACACCAACTTTCAACAGCTGTGTTTACATTAAAAGCTTCTTTTGTGAGTGTGCCATACAGTGCAGACAGCATCCTAATATGCACAGTTATCCACTTTGTATTGATCCGCGCAGCTCAAACATGACGAAGACGAGCCAGTTTGCGTCCTTCTACAGTCTGGTATTCCCTTTTTCAACCTACCAATCACTATGCTTTCATGTGCAGCTGTAAAATTCTCACAGTCAGGTGCTATCTGACCCCAGCCCTAAAAAAAATCTATGATATCTGTCCAAAGAACACAGACGCTGGGAGTCATACTACTATCTTTGAAAACAATGCCGACAAAGACCAAACATTCTCATGAAGGACAAACTGACTTTTTGGCATTTCTGCACATTTCTTTATTTTTTTTCCTCTCTTTTTGTTGGAAGGAGTATGAAATTACTAAAAGAGATTGAGAAAGTGGTAAAAATGTAACAAAGCACAATATTGGGGGGGGATCTTATCTAAAGTTCTGCACTACAGTGAGTGGATTGGGTCCCCCCAGCTTCACTGCACACTTTTCTTAAACCATCCTAACAGGGTAAAGCATTAACTCCAGCAGGGCAGGTTTAAATATTAACACAGCATCACATCATGTATGACTGAGGGAGCACAGAAATTTCAGTGGAAACCTATAATGGAGAAAGCTACTCAGCACTTGCACTGCTTTTTCATCATAACCAAACCCCGAACCTTTAGCTAATTTTCTCAGGAAACTCAAGGCTTTTGAGAAACAGAAAAAGAGAAAAATACACATGCAAAGCAAAATAACATCCCTTAGTGGAAGTTTCCACTTTGTTGGCGATTTTTATCTTCCTGGTCATCTGTTCCCGACACACATTCTGTGCAAAAAGGTTTCCTGTTTTGCCTCCTTTTGTCACTGTGGTTGTGTTTGGGGGTTTGTCGAGTGCCAACTTTAGAACCTCTGCTACATTAATATTTACATAGCGCTCCAACAGCTGAGGTCTCGTACAGTACTTCATGCAGAAAAGTGGGGATAGGATTAAGACCCCCAGAGTAAGGAGAAAGGGAAGTCTGTCTTTTCACAAAAGACAATCCTGCACATAAAAAGAATCACATCCGCATTGCGACCACAGCTGGCTGTTTGTTAATGGTAAACAGCATGGCTTATTTTAGTAAAATATTTGACATGTGTTGGAGGAAGCAGTTGAGTTTATTGATATTGCTTTGTGACTGAAGGATTGATCTTCTGTTGTAACATAAGAAAAAGTCACCAAGCAACCCACAGAATGTGTTCAGTATACATATAATTCCACTAATGCAATAAGCCATCCTTGTTTGCTGACATAACCGAATTAAAAAAGAGGAAATAATCATGACATTTTATTGCAGACGGGGTGAACTTCAGAGCAAAAAGATAACCACTCATAAGCAGCCCCATAAACTTTGCTTGCTGTGAAACCAAGACTTTTTGCTGAAATAGAACATTGCTCAGAAAAGTTAAATCCTCTTTCACATAATTTGCAGTGATAAACATCATTATCTTTGCATATGCAAAGATAATGGATATGCAAAGATCATGCAAGACTGTCATTTTGGAGAATTCCAAAGTCAACATTAATTAACAAATTAGGCAAGCAATTTAAGGAAAGCCGTTATGGATAGAGAAAAACAAATACTATATGTTGAGCTTACTTTTACTCCCTTAAAATGTGATATATATGTTTTTACCTGGTTCTGAAGAGTCCAAGCTTAGCTCAGATAAAAACGGAGCAAGATTAGCAAGGTAAGCAAGCTGCTGACCAGCCAGTGTTGTCGAGTTAGTCTGACCACTTTCCTGCCTACCCCGGCTGACTTCCCTCCCCTCCTCTCTCTCCGTCAAGTCTGCAACACCCAGCTCCAATAACCCATGACCCACAGGAAGTAGACACAATGGACTGAAAATAACACATCACCTCCCCTGGCAACAAATGCCCGCCACAACCCCCCAATACATGCCGCCTCTACAATAAAGAACACCTACAACAGGCTGGCTCAAGATAGGTGGGTAGAACCAGAAATATCAGCCACTACAACAGCCTGTGTCCACATGCCGTCCCACTCTCAATTCCCAGCGTGGATGGCTATTCATTCCTGCACATGCTGCAGACAGTATGAACGGGTCCATATAGAATATTACCAATATGTTAAAACATCAAGTAATATTTTACTTTTAAAATTTTGCATTTGTTTCAAAACCCACATCAACCTGAGTGAAGATAGGCAACAGTTTCAAATCAACAGCAAATTGATTGGTTGAGCTGCAAGCTATTGGGTGGTCTCTTTGATTTTCGCAAGAAAATTATCTCATAGCATTATCTAATAGCACTGTGTGATGGATTACTTCTCTGAAGTCATGCCTAAAAACTGAGTGAATGAGTGGGTGCATGTGGGTTAATGTGTGAATGTTCTGCTGTCTTGTTATACAGTATGTTAATATTACACTCCCTGATGTCATATAAAGCAACAGAGCTACCCAAATTATTCACATCTAAAAAGGTTTTTTTGTTCCTTTCCAGTTCGGCATAAAAAAAAATTAAATAAAAAAAAGGACTGAATAAGGGGTGGTTATTTCGATGTTACTTCACTGTGTGCATCTAACCCTCGTCTTGATCCATGAAGTGGGTAGCAGCAGTCTAATGCAATCACTCCAATGAAAATGATTCTAAAATCGCATTAAGTGACCAGTGAGAGGTTACCTTAGACATTATCTAATTAGCATCTCTGTTGCAAGTCTGTCCATGAGGAAATGGCTTGAGATGCTGAACACAAGATAAGGAAATGGACTATAATACATCTGTAGCTTGTCATGTTGCATTAAGAAAAAAAAAAAAAATGGTGCCCAACAGGAAAACAAACAAGACTCAACTATAATTCTGTTTCAGCCTGTGATTTGATCAAAGTGTTTGACAAAACTTGTAGAACAGACGATGAATAGTGCAATATGCTCATGTATTATTGTTGAATACTTTAGTAAGCTGCCTTTCATCAATCGGAAAGCCAACGTGCTCATTCTTGGTTTTTGTAATGTCCATGCTTGGCGTCTAGTTGTAGGAGCCGAGGCGCCGTCATGCCCAGGCTTGTTTCTCACGCCCCTTTTTTAAGCCAGTCCCCTGAAACTGGGACACACCTCTACTCACTGTGGTCACATTCAGATGATACTACTTCTGTTTCGGATGAAAGATAGTATGTATGGTGTGAACACATTCTTCAGAAGTTATGTGTGGCATGCATACTCTGGTGTTCCCCATACACCACTACACCCCTCTAAACTTGTGAAATTTCTCAAATACATTACAAGTAACAGAGATAACATTGCTAAGATTTTTTTAATAAAACTGTTATGTAAACACCCTCTCAACTATGTCAGCGATGTGTCTCAAATAATTTCTTTAGCTTTGAGTCATCCTGAGAGGGTGTATGCTTGCCTGCCTGTGGATTTATTCTAATTTCTTGTGCGTCATAGTTGTATCACTTGCACAGAAAAAGGGTATTTTTACAAATACTCATTTTACAACATGTTTTTGCTCATTATCGGGGACACAATTTTTTTATTAATTGAAAACTAAACAAGATTTCAGTGAAGATTTTTAAATCGACTGCAGTAGAGCTGCAGCTATCAAATACTTTGGTAATCGATTATTCTATCGAATATTCCGTCAATTAATCGAGTAATCAGATAAAACGTACTTTGCCTTAATTAAAGGCCAATTATAGCAAACAAGATCACTTAATCAAAAACAACCAATTAGTTATACGAATAATTTACATTTATTTACATTTTGCTCAAACTGGTAAACTGTAAAATTTCCAATAAAAATAAAATTACTTCAAATTTAACATTTACTGAGACATAAAATTAAATGAATAAAATTGTTTCCCCACTTATTTTTCCTTAAGTATCCAAAATAAAATAAAAAATATTCTTAAACACTGACTTTAAATTGTACAACTTCACATTCAGAACCAATACGTTTAAGCAGAAATGCTTGGCTGTGCACCGGGACTTGGAACAGGAGTCTTACACAATGTGAACCAGGACCTTCATTTTTAATTTAAAATGATCCCACACCTTCAACTTCTTTTGTTTTACTATCGCTCTTCTGTGTTTGCTTATTGTCTCCGTTTTTGGTCCCGGGCCGGCGTCTGTACAGCAAACTTGAGCTTTAAATGTATTTTTTAATTAAATGAGTTTGAGGGAGAAGAAATTCCTTGATTATTTTTTGTAATCAAGTTACTCGAGGTACTTGAGGAATCATTGCAGCCCTAAACTGAAGTGTTGTATGTATGGACAGGGTGTCTAGAATTTATGACTTAGAGGTTGCACTTTCATTTCCTTAGACTGGCCTCAGAATATGGGAGAATCTCCCATTTGCTTTCATGCCAAAGGGGGGACATTGGCAAGCACTGACCTTGTTTACAAAAATGTGTGCAAACTGCGTTTAGACAAAAATGGACACTTTTTGAATTAAGATGTGACACTATGCTATGGAGGACACTGCTATAAGAGCTCAGAACCAATCATCAACATTTTCAGTTTTGGAAGAGACCTGACCAGACCTGTAACTGGAGAGTATTTGTACTATTGTCTTAAAGTAAGTTGTTTCATGATCACCAGCCTTACATGGCTGTGGCACTTGATATAATGAATATTAAGTGCTATATCTAACACCAATACCCATCATACACACCTCTGGATATAAAGGACTTTATTTGTAAAATCTCCTGTCCCATTTAATCCCTGTCTATCTTGTCTAGAAGACAAACTGCCCAGTTAGTGAGCCATTACTTACTATTTGAGTTCTGACTAAATAAACATAGGATAATACTCCTACATTTTATACATAAAAAGTTTACCATACACGCACTTCCAGCAAAAATTGGACTACTGATATCCTGTCTTCCTAACCAACACAAACCAAATTTCTCAAGTAAAGTACCAATGTCTTCAACAACACATCACCAGGGGCCTCATGTACAAAGAGTGCGGTGCACAAAAAACGTGCGTACGCCACTTTCTACGCTCACGGTCGGATATACAAAGAATTACTTGAACGTAGGAAGTTGCGGTCTTTCACGCACACACCAAGGCTGGCGTACGCACTTTTCTGAGGTTTTGTCCGTTGGCGACACTCACTGGTGATGCAGTGAAGTCCAGAATGTGAGGAAATGTGACGTCAACAATAAATTCACGACCACGTGAAGGACACGACAGTCCCCACATCACCAGATAAGATACACAAGAGTGGAGCTGCAACAATCTCACAATCAACCACATGATCTGAACATACAACTACAGGCAGGAGCTCAACGATGGAACCCGCAAATCCCGATGGCAGCCTTGGCTCCGTTAGAGGAACCTGCTGATGCATCAGATCACCCTGATCTGCTGGTCCAGGACTAAGACTGGACCATCAGCTGGTTTAGGTACCAAGAGGATCTTCTGGATCTCTGCCCTGAACTGGACCAGCTGCTCCGGTTCAGACCAACATGATGCTTTCAGCTGGAGCTGCTGACAGGTCAGACATCTCTCAGTCGCCATGACGACCGTATGGGATGACTACTCGAGATAAAAGCCAGATCCTAAACATCCCATAACTGTCTGGACAGAAAAACATTAAAATACATTTTGCAGCGAAAAACCGGTTCTGTAAAGTTGTCTTTTAAAATAAAACTATGTCACGGAAAGGTTGGTTGGTACGAACTGATGTGATTCAGCAATGATGAATAAAGTTTTTATTGAATGTTTAGGCAACTTTCAGAGACTCATATCGAGTCGGCTGCAGGTGCTGCAGGACTCCAGAAAAGTGTTTTTCCGGTGATGAACTTGGACCGGTCTCTCCTCCTGTGGATGCAACACTCCGAGTTACAGCAACTTTGCTCTTTATTTCTCACGTTTGCACCTCGATAATCCCGTCGGCACAAGTTGTCTTTATTTCTGCAGCAGAGGAATCAGATCGTGATGCTTCATGTTTTAAATATAAATGTATATTGTCCACATTGTTATACTTATGAGAGAGGTGATCGCTGACATCCACAATGTGTAAGACCCAATAAACGTGTACATTGGTCTTAATCCGTCAGTATATAATACGCGTGACAATAAAGCGGAACGAGGAGCCGTTTTTCATCCACCAACTTAAGTTCTGGTGTCGGTTCTTAAAATACAAACAAGAAAAGCAGAGTGTAATGATGCACTAACGCTGCCCATAAACATTCACAAACCTGTACGATCATAATAAAACCACAACTCTTCACGGAACGCAACACAAAGCAATTACCCATAATGCAATGCGGCTTAAATCGGAAGAAATGCCCCAAATAAATTTTTTCCAGGCCTCAACTTTTGACAGGACTATCTCCAGCTCACAGCCGATGTTTTTTTAATTTTGTTTTACCTGTTTTTGCAAATTTCTTGTTAAAATGAGCGGTTTTTAATGGATAATTATCTTCATTATCATATTCAAATGTATGTATTTGAGGGAGGAGTCAGGGCGGAGTGTTGTGCTCCCACATGTGTGCTCAAATCCACGTTGATTGTGATGTTCAAAGGAACCTGCGGTGATTTGGGCGTACGCACAGTTTTGAACATCTGAATTTTTTTTTGCGTACGCAAGAATTCCACGCACGGATTCACATTGAAATCCACGCACTCTCTGTACATGAGGCCCCAGGTCTGTGGCTAGTATAGATCAGTGCATTTCTTGACCTCCACAATCAATTTCTCCTCATTTATTTCACCAGTATTTTCTAAGACTGCACTGCTCCAAATACAAAGAACAAGTGCTAAAGTACCGCAAAAGAAAACCTATTAAGATGTACTAGCAGATAGGTAGTAGAAAAGGATATTATTTTATTTTTCGGATTGGGTAACATTGAAAACAGAACAATGTCTAGAAATGTCATGGCGTGGCATGCTGCAGAGTGCCAGCATGCAGCCAGCAGACACCGATGCAGGAGTTATAATAGAAAACAATGAATGGGCTGTTGTGACACCCATGTTCCAATACAAGAGTTGGGTTGTGCACTGTACTACTTGGTGAATTGGGGGAGGTGAGGTTTTTTTTTTTTGTGAACGAATGGGGTCATGGATCTGTTTTTAAAAAATACCCAGGAGCGTATGAACCAGACCTCAGACCAGAGGAAACACAGGCACCTGATTTTTCCTAGTGGAGGACTTCTTGTGACCCTTCTGTGTTCTAGTTTATTGTGAGGGATAGGGCAGTTTGGCCTCTCTTCATTCCGTTTCCCTTTTCTCAGTTAATGATTGCCATCCTAACTTTGTGAATCTTGGCAGCATTCTTCCTTGGACTGAACACTGAGGAATAGCACCAGTAATGCCATGATAATCTCCTAAACATCACTGACAGAGGAGCTTTGGAAAAGGGAAAAGGAGCTCTCCTAAAAAGGAGGACAGTGATGAAGAGCCATATAAAAGCTGCACAGATGCTTCCTATGATAAGTTTTGCATGTCAACCCTAATTGTGTAGAAATACAGATAGAGTAAAAGTTTTTTTGCAAACATAGCTGCCTCAAAGATCAAATAAAGAATAAATCCAGCTAGCATTAGGTCTGTTACTGAAGTATACAGTATATAAAGGGCACTTATAATAGGTTTGGGGTGGTAAGGGAAGAATTAAGATCACCAATCAATGCTTATTAGCTGTATGCCAATGAATACAAACATATAACCTAAGACATGGAAAATTAGAGGTTGTGTATCTGTATCTCTATCATGATTGAGGCCGTGTGTCTATCAATCTTATGAAAATATAAGAATAGGAACACTTGTAAAAGAGAGCATCCCTCCTTGTACACTGAAAGATGAAAGGAAAGGTTTAGCAGTCTAATGTTCAAGTGTAAATCATTAGCTTGCAATAATCTTACTGAATGCTTCATCAAATGGCATCAGCCATTTTATGGCAATAAGTATGTGACTGTCTTCATATCTAATTTTTAGAGTGCTAATCCTCTGCCTAATACATTGCCAACAAAATTATGATTCCCCTTTGTATAACTAATGGGAACTCGCTGTGAAAATAATTCCCAGACTCAATGTTCTTAATTACCCTTTTTCATACTGTGCTCTTTCAATCTGCATACTCTGAAGACAGTTTGTAAATGTGGATAGCAGACTACTTCAGCCATGGGAACTGAAGCTTTGCTAGAGATAAAGACCAACCCATGTGACATCAGGGTACATTATTAACGGCAACCCAACTTTATAATATTCACATAGTATTTCCTGTGTGATCGTTTTCCAGATACGCTCTTCTACTACCTTGATACTCATATAGAGCAACCTATATTTTGATTCCCTGCTCCCTGTTTGCTCCCATTTTGATCTAATTTGCCTTTTCTTCTCCAAAACCTGTCAACCTAAGTTCTAGTGAAGAGTCACATGCAGTTGCAAAAGCTGCATCCTTAGAATTCAACACATTCCTTTGGCATGGCAGACTTGGTTCACATGATCACGCTGCTCCTTGACCGCTGACAAGAAGGGCTCAAACAATTCTCCTTTCAGTCTTTAGTCTCAACACAAACAGTGCAGTCAAGCCACATGTGTATAAAGCATGTTAGAAACATCTATATCATCAATTGTGACACATTTAAGTTTTAAGGTTTTTTTTTTTTTTTTTCAACATTGAGCTTTAACAGGGTTTCCCCAAAAAGGTGTTAATATTCAAGAGGTCTGCACTATACCAAAAGGCACACCGCTATTTTTGCATTTTTTCAACTAATCAGAAACAGAAAAATCTAGTAATGCAACCTTTAGATTTCTTTGCAAAACAATTTAGCAACGTCTATTGCAGGACAATAAGAAATAAAAAAATTGGAATATGGGAGCTCACTTCTCAATCACAATCTGTTCAGTCAGTGCCAGAATACATAAGAAGCAGCGCAACAGCTGAAAAGAATGTGAAGAGTGGAAGAATTGTGTTGCTAATGTAGTTTCAATAATAACACACTAATTATCATTTAATCAGACACAGTACCTAAAATAGGGCCAATGGTAAAAAGTAATCTTATATGAAATCTATTTTTCTCAAAATTCAAATGCTTTAACAAAACAAAAAACTGCAATTGCCAAAAGAAAGGCAAGTTACAAACTTTATGTTCATGAAGTTTATAACTTGCTGATCACAAAACATTTGAAGTACAAACTCCCTCAGCTACTTTGCAAAGGAGGACTGCACCAAGAGTCGCAAGTCTCCCAGGTATTTACTTATTTTTTCATCTTTAAAGCTAAATTTTAACGATAAATACTTCAAATTTGCCAGCATAATGAAGATGTGTTTATACCAAACCTAGATAATGCATTGAGATTTCTCGCCTATAAAATTATCAGCATATTATTTCACATCAAGTAAAGAAAATGTACCAACCTTGAATTTCTATCACTACTGTGTTATCAGAAAGGCATGCATTAAGTAGCGGATAAAGTTCAAGGAAATTACAAAAATGTAGGCAGAACAAGATAGTAGGTCCTGCACACTCTCAGCTTCCAATCAGTCTCAAAATGATATATCTTAGAGAGCAAGGGTCTCTGTTGCATCTCTGTGTGTGTGTGTGTGTGTGTGTGTGTGTGTGTGTGTGTGTGTGTGTGTGTGTGTACACACACACACACACACACAAGTCCCTTGGCTTGAAATGAGGACCAAAGTATCAGGCAGAACCATAGTAGCCTGATGCAAATCAGGGACAAAACCTAAAACAGGACCAATAGTGAACAGTAAAGAACAAATTCCAATGGCAATGAGGCCCTCTTTTGCATGGAGCAATCCTACAGACTAGTATTTCGAATTTAAGTTTTTATAGGAGCATAAAAATCATGTCCGAGTCCATTTTTCCTCAATGTAGCAATCTATGGACTTCCAATCACAAAACAAACCTCCTGATAATTGATGTTGATTCTGATATCATAACATTGTAAAAAGTAAAAGTTCTTAAATTTATTTATTCTTTTTTTTTTTTTTTTAAATAAGCTGTCACAAATCTGATATCCAATGAGTGAGTTGTGTCAATATAAGCCCCTGATAGGAATATTCGATTTGATCAATCCCATATCTTGTGGGAATGTATATATCCACTCAATGTTAACACTACGGTCAACCCCCTAACACACAATAATGACCACTCAAAATTGGTTGGCAATAAACACACTTGTTTTGCCATCAATAAATCTACTGGGGATGGATAATTATGGATGGCTGGAGAGAGAAATTCAAACAATTAGAAAACACAATATCATCTCACAGAAGTAGCATCATTACCTTTGGTATTTGTCTTTATCATTCTAAAACAATACACACAAGTGGTGTATAATGGGGGCAAAGTTGATGTAGAAGTGCCCTACACAAGCCTGAAAAAGGCCATGATATCCACTTCAACTGATGACAGGATCCTTTGTGGTGAACCAGGAAACAAAATGAATCATGATTGAAAGCCAAATGACAAGTAACCCTGATGGTTGTCAAAAGAGCTAATCTTCCTTTTACTGAGAGTCTGTCTGAGTCACAGTAACATTAGAAATTACACAAGTCAGTTACAATATTTCTCGTCTAGTCGCAAGTCTGACACCTCAACCACCCCATGTCTAACTCAACCCATCTGCAGACTGGTGTTAACACACACATGCACAGAGCAGGTGAAGAAGGGCAAAAAGTACCATGACAGCAGTGGGCTATATTAAGGGGCTGTGGACACAGCGGCGAGGCTCAGATCACACAGCACTACATAACTAAAGTGCCAGCTGTGTGTGTATGTGTGCGTGTGGGAAATAACAGGTGAACTGTTAAATGTGAACAGATACAGTCCCAAACATTTTTACCTTTAAACAGCCTACGTCAGAGCTCATCACTCAAATTATCCAACCTTTCAGTCACTAAATTAATACATGGGCACAAGTTAAGCAAGGGAATACAACATAAGCTCCCTGGGAAGATTGTGTGTGTGTGTACACGCACGCACGCACGCACGCACGCACGCACGCACGCACGCACGCACGCACGCACGCACGCACGCACGCACGCACGCACGCACCCTGTCATTCTTGGCTGCATAACTGAAAGTTTGGAAATTATGGGAAATTTGTTGCAGAAAAATTTTAAAGCAGACTTTATTATGGAATGAGGAAGAGTATAAAAGTCACAAGACTGTTTCTCTTGGTCAAACGAACTTAACAGCAGGAAGTTTCCCCATACCTAATGCCAATAAATAAGCGAAATCACCTTTTTATGCTTAGTTATTCATCAAATTCAACAAGTCCATCCCTTAATCAATAGCTGGTTATTCCTATAAAAGCTAATTTAATCAAGTTTGTGTATCAAGATCATTGTGATTATGAATCCATTCTGGAGAACTATACAAGGACTTAACCATGGCATCTGTGTGCAGAAAGTACAGCCAACCTCTTATTGGCAAGATAAAAACTTTCAGAGTGAAGGCAACTGTACAGCCGACTCATTTCTCGTAAGTCCTAAGTGCACAACATTTCTTTAGAAGTCTGTGGATACTTCGCTTTGGATAAATGCGTCTGCTAAATGACTGTAGTAGTAGTACTTCACTGGTAAGTTCATCTACAGTTAAACTTCATATAAAATGTAAGCAAGAGATAAAAAGGGTTTCAAAATGTAAAATTCTTCAGTTAAAGTGAGTGCATCACAATAACAGATTTTGCATTTGTTGTTTTATTAATGTTTAATACAGAGCAACGTATACACCCTTAATTCCAGCAACATCAGGGTCATAATCACCATCGTCTGTTATCATATAACCTACCTATTGGAACAAATGGTTCACATTGATAAAAGGTTTTTGTTGTTTTTTGTTTTTTTTTTTCAGTTTTGTTTTTTATGAAAGAAAATAGGAAGGGGAAAGAACATTAATAATAATACAAAAAGGATAATTGAGTTATAAAAAAAAAAGAACTTATGGGACCCCTCCTCCTCTTTCTTCATTCGCCATCTGGTAACCATCAGTGGCTCACACAGGAAGGGGCGGCCATGCCTTACTGGGGCGCCAGGGAGCGGCTCCTCTTCCCTCTTGGTGATGGAGAAACAACAATCGCCAGTGCATTGCATTGCAGAGTACTGCAAAGCAGTGAAGTCCAGCCCAACGTAAGCTAAACAGCCAGTAGCAGCGAGGAGCCAGGCACTCACACCCCGACAGCCCAGCAAAGAGAAGCAACCTCACATTCCTGTTTACTGAGCCTGCCAAGAAGTACTGGGAACGAAAAGAAAGAGGGAGAGAACAGAGAGTTGCTCTCACTCGAGGCTTCCTAATGCATTTATATTGAGAAGCACTCTTCTTTTTTATCATGATTGCTCTCTCTTCCCTCTCCTAAACAATTAGGACAATGATATTGATTTCCATTGTGGTATATTACCGTCAGTACTTCTCAACATACATATTTGTTAGCCTTTATAAAGTTTCCCTTACCATGCAAAAATCTGTGGAATGCACATCATTACAACTGACAACTTCAGTTTTCACAATTAAAAAAAAAAACAAAACATTTTAAATAACACTATGCAGACCAATCGGACTGGAACCCTCAGAGCCTTTATGTCTGGTTTGTGTAAACCATTTTTGGCCATCTGTGTTCTCCCACTAGCCCTGTTTTATGTCCTCAGACTACAACTACACCCTTAAAATAGAAAATCAGGCTTACGAAACATTACTTTTACTGGGTTATGTCATTACAACAAGTTGAAACATGAAACAATCTATAACACGAGTATTGTCCCGATCAGCAAAATAAAATGAAAATACATAATCATGCATGCCATTAGCTCTGCAGCATACACAAGTGATCCGTCATCTGCCTTTAATCATAGCTGCACTTGAAACAGTTCGGCTTGACATAGTGACAAATGGCACAAAAGAACCATTTTACATCTGAACTGAATTATATTCCAATAGAAAATAACTCAGAATCAGCTCTCAGATATCATGGGGAAAACCAAGTCAGCATGAGAAGCACTTCTATACGGTCACTTAATATATAGCTTTGTGGACTTGGCACATATGACAGTGAGCAGCAACAGCAGGAGAAAAAGTCACCAGTTTAATAAAAACACCATATTACCCTTGACCTTCCAACTGTCAACAATGTCAGTGCTCCACAAAGGTTGTGGAGAAGTGCACGGCAGCATAATGATTTGTGCAAAATCTGCACTGCATAAAGCACCAGCTGTGACCAAAAACATACCAACTTGCTAACAATGACAGAACTAGTGGTGCTTTCAGGCTCACTTTGAGTGGGTTTTAAAGTTGCCTGAGCGGGGAGGAGGGAGAACATATCCAAAACTTGGCAAGCTTTTACCGCAGTAATGAACAAATCAAACTGAGAATGAGGTTAAAGCAGTACAATTGTGAAGCTAGGGGAGTTCATCACAAACACTATAGGCAGAACAAAAGTCCGGAGTCTCTACCTGTTTAGCTACAGTTTGCAACCAATGTCATTTTAGTAAAGTTTTTCCTTTATTTTGATGTTCAGTTGAATTTATATAATGCCAAATCACAACAAATATCACCTCAATGCACTTACAGCATTTTAGCGGCACTCATTCCAAATTAGTCCGATTAACACAAAGCCAATAAAATAAAAATATTAATAATAGCTTCGCTAAGGAAATCAACAGATTGCATCAACACTTGGTGGAAAGGAAAAACGCCCCTATAAAAAGGAAGAAACCTCTGGCAGAACCAGACTCAAGACAGGCAGCCATTTGTCTCAACTGGTTGGGAGTTGCATTCACGAAGGAAAAAAAAAAAAAGGAGCATTAATAGTTCTTTTCATCTTGTAATTAATTTCACTATTAGTTTATTGATTGCCAGTAGTTTTGTAATTTGTGTTGGCATATCTATATAAAAGAGATTGCTGTTGCTTCGTCACGAACTTTATCACTTCTAAATATTAATGCTATGAATGGCAGCATGTGAATTTACACTGCATTTTGTTCAACATGATGTTGCTTGCATAATGTGCAGCCCAGATGAAAGTTGCCCTCAATGCATCTGAATCTCAGGTAAATGCTTAGTGTTTATATCAATTTTTATATTTTTTTCAAAGACCAAATATGTACACATATCAGCAATAGACATCAGTTAAGACAGTCTCATATTCTGATCTGAAGCTTTTGTCCACGTTGCCTGCTTCAAACTGTTACTGGAGCTATATGTAAGATTACAGGTAAAATATCCCAAAATAACCTAGAAACAGCAAGATAAGGAGAAATACCTGCACTAATGTCACAAAAATGATGACTATATATTTGGCTGCTGATACATATACAGAGTTAGCATGCTAAATAACTAGTTGCAGCCCACCCAGTCTCATAATACCAGTTTCTGCCATGCGTGGCAGTAGTCAGCAACATAGTGGCCTCAGTACAACATGATGGCACGAAAAAGTTGCAGTTTGTGGGAGTACATGAAGTTGTTGTCGATCATGTAAGTACCAACCCTAAGTTATCATTTTAGGATAGGTAAACAGAAACAGCGAGAATGGCTAAATCCACAACTTTTCCACCCCCCTTCCATCCTCACTGCCTCCTATAGGGGTACTATAGAGGGTGTGCTAACCAGCAACATTTCTCTTTGGTATGAGAACACTATCAAAATGGACAGAAAAGGCCTTCTCAGAAAGGTGAGGGCAGCAGAAATAAAATAATTGGGGTTACACTGCCTTTGATATAGGATGTCGCTAAAAACCACTTCTGTCTAAATCATTTTGTATCCTGAAGAACTTCACCCTTACAGCTCATAAACTGTTCTCCCCCCACCTTTGGGCAGGAGGTACTGCAGCCTGCAGTGCCGCACTGACAGGTACATGGAACAGTTTTTAATCCTGCTGGGATCAAACAGCTCAACAATAAATAAACTACAGGGACTGTTGTAGATATATCTATTTATGTATTTTATGTTTTTTAATATATCTGTCCTTTATAGTTTTTTTAAAACACTATAGTTTTTACACCTGGGCAATATGGAATTTCATTCTGCTCTTCATCTGTGATGTCTTGCTGAATGACAATACACGAATCTTGAAAACCACCCGGTACAGGGAAGAAGCCTAATTCGGAGCAGAAACAGAGCAGATAAAAACAGGACAAAAACCAGGGTAAATATCAGCAGTACTTTCCCCTGTTGGAGACAGCTTCTGGACAGCAAAGGAATGAAGTCTGATGCAACACTTCTATTAGACTGGTAAGTGTTGATTTTTGTTTCGCTAAACATTTTTGATGGTAGAGCAAGTCAAGTTACTATGGTGTCAATTCAACATCAAATGTAATGATCTTGACTATGTCCCACATGCCCACAATAGATTACCATAGTACTGATTTCAGAATTACAACCGCAAAAGAAAAGGCCCAACTGAGAAAGAGCATTCAGAAATGGAGAAGGTTTTACAGGGGTGCATGAATTTGATTTTTGGTTTCACATTACTTCTTGAGAAGAGGAAAAAAATAAATAAAATAGTACCTAAACAAATTGAATCATTGACTATTGTTGGTAAAAAAATAAATTCAACAGAGTGAGGCATCCTCCTTCCTATCTATGCTGAGAATTGTATATGCGCAATAGCTATTGTCACCCATTGAGCTGAGAGCTAAAAAGAGTCATTTAATATTTATGAGATTGATAATCCGATTAGTCGAATAATCATGTCAATGACTAATAGACTATCAGAATAGTCAGTTGTAGCAACAAAACATGACAATAGGCATAATGGGCAGGAGCAAGTTTAAAAAACCAGAAAGACTATAATCCACATACAACAACTCACATGTTCAAATTACAGATGCCATGTGACCAAACCTTGACTACACCTTTTTCTATATTATTACTTATATGTTGCCCCAACAATCATGATCACTTCAACTGCATTTTGAAATTAAGACCAAAACAATACAACAGATTTCAGTTCCAAGAAAATTAAAAAAAAAAAAAAAAATAAAATCATACAAAACCACCATTGTGATAAAAACATGACTTATGAGATTTCTATCACCATTTTTTTTTTGTAGCCTTATATCCTCATAGCCTAACTCTTGAACCACTGTGTTTACCACTTTTGGCTTTGATGAAATGGATACACCTATCCATAACACAATGACAGTAGCCTGTGTTGGGATAAAAGTGAGCTGGTAAGGATAACTACTGTAGTAGCACAGATATGAATATTTAATGATCATTTGTTTGTAATGGAGATTAAATTATTAATGACACATGCAATGCATTTTTGAAGCCATAGCTGATCACACAGTAGCAGTTGCCAAATAGGGTCCCATGTTACTGCGATGGTGAGGACATGGTCCAATAATTTTACTTTGTTAGCCTAAGAGGCTAATGCTGCACAAGTACCCCTCTGTTACAACCCCTCCCAGTTGCTTGTTTTGTTGGTTTCTACAAGCACATAGGGAGCAGAGAAGAAGGGGGGGTTCAAGAGAAAGTGGGCATTTGTTCTCTGTTCCACTTGTTAAGCAGATTTAATGAATCCTCTGCTTAATTGAAGAGATACGCCTTTGTTTTCGCTTGACCATGCTGTCACATATGTTGTGTCCAGTTTTCTCTTCAATTGTCTGTAAATGACAACTGTTTCAGGCACAGGCAGATGTAAAGGCAATCAGCCACAGTGGTATGTAGTGTAAATGTATTTTGTCGCTGCCGAGAGGCCTCATGGAGTATACCCCTTTTACTGCCATCAGAAGAAGACCTTTGGGGTTCAATATTTTCCTTCATCCGTCTGACCCTGTAGCCTTGTTCTGCAGCACTGAGGCCCTTTTAAGGGCTGGACAAACTGTATAATAAAATTCTAATCTGTTTCCAGTGAGTGCATGCCAATGAACTACAGGGGTTACACTGGCCTAAGTAGCTATACTAGTGAGAAATTAAGCATATCCATTAAACAAATGTATTAAATAATACAAAGATAAAGATAATATGGTCTTGAAATTAGATACAATACAACTCTGGATGAAAACCACATGATATAATACACCATTTCATTACATATTTAACAAATATTAAGCCACAATGCAAAAGCAGTGTTTGGAAATACTAGGTACAGTCCATGACTCAACAGATTATAGAACCACTTTTATCAGCAATAACTCTGAGTCAGAATTTTCTAGACGAGGTCATCAGTCTCACGTTGTTGTGAAGATATTTTGACAAAGTTGCTTCAGTTCAAGGAGATTTTTGGTGCATTTGTTTATGAACAACTCTTTTAAGGTCATGCCACAGCATTTCAATCCAGTAGAGGTCTGGACTTTGACTAGGCCATTGCAACATTATTTTATTTATTTGTTTTAAGATATCTTGCAATATACTTACTGGTGTGCTTAGAATTACCGTCCTGATGCATGGCCCAGTGTTGACCAAGCTTTGGCTTGTCAGACAGATAGCATCAAATTTTACTCTGGCATACAGAGGCGTTCAAGAACAACTGAATGACTGCGAGATGCCCAGGTCCTGCGGCTGCAAAATGAGCTCAAATCACAACCTCTGCACCACCATGCTTGACAGCTGGTATGACGCTGTGCATTATGGCCAAGCCTCTCCACTTTGGTCTTGTCTGTCTCGTGGTTTGTTCATATGCAATTTTGCAAACCTTAGCTGTGCTGCAATACCGTTCTATAAAAAGACCCATCCAAACAAGGCATATTTCTACAGTCTTTTTCTAATGACACTGTAATGAACTTCAGCATTTAACAAGTCAGCTGAGGCCTGCGGAATCTGAGATGAGGCTCTTGGATTTTTTTGTAGTTTCTCTTGACCATAGCAAGGTCTGACCACTCCTGAGAAGACAAATGCTCTGAATTCTTTCCCCACTTGTAAAAAAAATGCTCTCACTGTAAAATTGAATATTTTTATTCTATTCCATAATATATTATTAATTATACATTTACAGAAATGTTCTTATAACCCTTTCCCAGACTGATGGACAGCAGAGACTGCTTTTAAAACATTAATGCTGAGGTCTTTCCTCCTTGGCATCGTGTTAACACACACCTCAATCCTTCAAACCAGCAAACTGCCAAGATCTTTGCTTTTATAGAGGCCGCCACGAGAGCTAACCTTCAATCAATAAAGTGTATTTTATCAGCAGCAGCATCTGGTTGCTACTTACTTTCTTAATTACTAAGCAGTAAGGTTGAACTCGTTTTTTTTTTTTTTTTTATCTTTTCAGCTTTGCTTATTATTGTTAAATGACTGATATCACAATGTAATATGTCATGTGTTGTTGATCATCATCAATTTGAATAAGTTAAGACAAGAGGGTGTACTTTCTTTTTTCCTTTTTTTACAAGACTGTATATTTCAAGAGATGACAGAGCTACTCATGTATTGAATTTAAAAGGCTACAATTACCCCAACAGTTAATGAGGGCTAGCTAAACTAAGCTAAACTGTACAATCTGAGTTTATCAAAGAAAAAATAAATAAATATTGCTCCTTTAAAAGTTATACATGTTTAAAAATAAAATTGTCCTTGCCACATGAATGACATCTACATTCATTTAAATGGGCAAATTCCACAGCTCATTAACGCCTCCAAAAACCTTGACTGTCTGGTAAGATCTGCTAATGTGACGCAACATTCCATCCACAAGGATTTAATCAGGTGCGTGTGAATTATTTAACCCTTACAGGACTCACTGCGAGAGTGGCATAAACTCAATGGCTAGGCAACTTAACATTTAAATGGGATTACCTACACATTTTTTGTTTTATTTTTGAGCATCATCTACATACAATACAGAATCTAAAGAGTCTGGAGCCTATCAAAGCCCGTGGTACACACTGGACATGTCACCAGTCCAGAGGAGAACCCAAAGAAAGCTGTTGCATGAGAATTGCCAGCAAAATGTTGCCCTTGAAGCCAACATATGGTAAGAAGATAATTAAAATAGTGATTTATGCAACGTATTTCTACGACACACAATCAAAAAAAAATTCTATTTAGCCACTATCACACCCCACGATAGTGCAAATTGGTCATTACATGATAGATGAACCACTTGTGCAGATAAAGATTAAATCTGATTAATAGAAATAATAAAAATTGCACATGTGGTGTGTGTGTGTGTGATATAACTTCATGGTGATCATTGTACTTTCACATCAATCCAAGATGATCAAATTCTCAGGAAATATATAATAAGATGCTTGCACACCTGAAACCACTTAAACTTAAATATGATTAAGAAATTGTAGCAGCTGTATTGGTTACATCTCTTGATAGTGAGAGGTAATTTTACAGTCTGTGTTTCCTGTGCAGCTCTGTACCCTCCAGTCAATTTACTATGGATAATTACCTTCAGTTGGAGCCAATTCCAATATGTCATTGTTATTCATTTGCCCAGTGATTTCACAATTTACACTGCAAATAAATACATTATAGCAAATCCAGTTTATCTTATACTGTTGCACCCCTAAAAACAATGGCCCTATTCCATCAAAACAAGAGCCTCCTGCTTTGCAACTAATGGATAAAGCACTTTTATAGAAGGCAAGCTCAACTCAGAGGTTAAATACAGGGGCGTCAATTCAGTATGGCAAGGTATGGCAGCCGCCACACCTTGGCTTCAAGGGAAAATGTAAATGTTTGTTTTTTTAATACATTTATGGAATTACTCTGTGTCTCTTTGTATTGAATATTCTATTATTTAATACATACAGAATAACTACAAATGCAAATCAGAACAACATGATCGATTTCACTAGTTATTATACACTGCAAAAACTGAAAATCTTAACAAGAATATTTATCTTATTTCTAGTTAAAATGTCAAATTTTTAGTAAAAAAAAATCTCATTACATTTAAGACAAGACTCAAAAACAACAATTTTCACCTGTTTCAAGTAGATTTTCACTTAAAATAAGTGGAAAAATCTGCCAGTGGAACAATATTTTTTTGCTTGTAATGAGAAGATAAATCTTGTCACACTGGCAGATTTTTCTACTTATTTCAAGTGAAAATTTACTTAAAACAGGTGAACATGGTAAAATAACAAGTTATTTTTCTGGTGATGACTCTTGTTTTAAGTGTAATGAGATTTTTTGACTAAAAATTAGACATTTTAACTAGAAATAAGACAAATATTCCTTTTTTTTTTTTAGTTTTTGCAGTGAGCGAGACTGCATTTGAAAAAGTTCCAATTTTCTTGACCACACAGATAAGCTCCATAGCAGACTTCTGTGATGAGTATTTGCTGGATGTGTTGATTGATACTCTAGTTAAGTTCTATGACTCGTAACCTTGCCATACCTTAGCTTCCAGTGAATTGACGCCACTGGTTAAATACCGAGAAATGCATATAAAAAGGGGAAAAAGCCGACTGTTGAAATGCCCACAGGATTAGGCCCTGCAAACATGTCTGTCAATCTTCACGACGTCTCCAGGGGGAAAAAGCAGGCGCGTTTGGTCCAACAGGTTAAGGCTGATTTATGGTTCTGCGTTACACCAACGCAAAGCCTACGGCGTATGGTACGCGGCGACGCACCCCCTACGGCGTAGGCTCTGCGTCGATTTAACGCAGAACCATAAATCAGGCTTTACTTTATCACAACGTCACAAATAGGATTTAAAGTGCACTTACGTAACGTCTCAACTTTTTTTCAGGAGGAGATTTTCTCAGCCAACCTGAGTACACCACCTCTCCCCCACTCATCTCTGCTCCCTGTTTGCTGTCCCCGGAGCCCGAGCTCGTTTGTTCCTCGACTGTTTTTGGGGAGTGTCTTCTTGTTACCTGCAAAAGAAAAAACAGTTGACACGATGCTGAGGCGGTGGCAGAGGGAAAGAGGAAAAGTTCAAGTGTAGTATTTCATTGTTTTGGAGAGACAAAGTCACTCACCGACAAAGGCAGTCCACAGAAATGAACAGTAGAGATTTCCACTAATATCCTGCACTTGGAGTAAGTATAATCCTCAAGGGAACCGCCTTTTTTACGCAAATATTTACAGCTACTTACGTATTTTGTTCAGACTGTGAGAGAGAAATAGCAGTCAACTGAAAGTCGCTAAGTTTTTTCCTCTTTCTTTCTTTCTTTCTTTCTCTCTTGTTATCAAATGTAAAGTCCCATGCCAATTCCCGTAAAAGTAGAGAGGTTCCCAGTTGGCGAGGACGGGTCCGGATTTCCCACAATGTACCGGTGCATAATGCTCGTTTGTGCGCAAATTAAAACAATGTTGAGCGTAAACACAGTGGTTTCGCCTAGCTTCCCGACCATTTTACTCCCATGGTTCCTTAATTGTGATTGACAGGCTGGTTGTGTCTCTCCCTAAACTCGCCCTCCTCTCAGCGCGGCCGCGTCACGTCACAGCAATAACAACAGGAACGTCGGGAAAGCGAAGATCCGCATTTCAAAATAAAGTGTCAGCGCCACCAATTTTGAGTTCTATTGGCAGCAGAATGTAGGATTTAATCGAAATTTTGATTTGATTTGATTTGATTTGATTTGATTCACACTCACTCATGTGAATTGGTCTACTGGAGAAGCTATCAAAAGCTTATGGTAGGAGCCAATGAACATAAATACAGTAGACAGGAATACATACATACATGCAGTGGCGTCAATTCAGTGGAAGCTAAAGTATGGTAAGGTTACGAGTCACAGAACTTAACTAGAGTATCAATCAACACGTCCAGCAAATACTCATCACAGAAGTCTGCTATGGAGCTTATCTGTGTGGTCAAGAAAATTGGAACTTTTTCAAATGCAGTCTCGCTCACACTGCGAAAACTCAAAATCTTACCAGGAATATTTGTCTTATTTCTAGTTAAAATGTGTCATTTTTAGTCAAAAAATCTCATTACACTTAAAACAAGAGTCATTACCAGAAAAATAACTTGTTATTTGACCATTTTCACCTGTTTCAAGTAAATTTTCACTTGAAATAAGTAGAAAAATCTGCCATTTGCAATCTTGTTCCATTGGCAGATTTTTCTACTTATTTTAAGTGAAAATCTACTTGAAACAGGTGAAAATGGTTGTTTTTGAGTCTTGTCTTAAATGTAATGGGATTTTTTTTTAAAAGAGACTAAAAATTAGACATTTTAACTAGAAATAAGACAAATATTCTTGTTAAGATTTTGAATTTTTGCAGTGTATAATGACTAGTGAAATCGATCATGTTGTTCTTATTTGCATTTGTAGTTATTCCATAAATGTATTTAAAAAAACAAACATTTACATTTAACCCTTGAAGCAAAGGTGTGGCGGCTGCCATACCTTGCCATGCCCAATTGACGCCCCTGCATACATGCACTTGCACTTATATACACACTTAACAATACAACATGCACATTATACTAGACTACCACTTACATTACAACATATCACATTAAAAACACTTAACATAAAACATTTTGTGGTCCCGAAGTGTACATTATATATGAACTTAACAATTGTTTCTTTAACTGGCGTATATGATGATAATAATAATAATAATAATAATAATAATATAATGAACTTTATTTATATATCACCTTTCATACGAAAGTCGCAGCTCAAGGTGCTTTACAGTAACAGTACTTAAGAAACAACAACAGCAAATAAAACAAAAAACACAAATATTTAAGTGCAGTGATATAAAACATAACCCTGACAAAATTCAGTTCCAAATTACTCCACAGAACAACTACTAAGATAGGATAATATAAAAGGAATATAAAAATTGAATATATGAATATAAAAAGGTAAAAATGCTGCATGAGTCGTAGGCATATGAAAAATAAAAAGATAAAAATATCAACAAATAAGAGTACAAGATAAAAATGATCATATAAAAACATTTAAAAGTATAAAAGTAATGCAAACAGTAAAAATAAAAATAAAATAAAATGATAAATCAATGATTTATAGATAAAATGGAGATGGAGATGGACTGTGACTTTTTAAGGCTATCATTCAACTCGTTCCAAATCTGTGGTCCCTGACACACATCACTCATACTTGTTCCCACAAGTTTACATTTTTTCCCTATAATAAGGTGTTTAATGCTAGTATTGTGGGTGTGCTGGGGAACAGAGATTGGGATGAGTTGATTATAGGTGGATAGGAATTATAGGTGATTTGTTATTTCAGTGGGTGAAAAATTACTTTACTTGGTTGTTTTTTCTTCTGCCGTTAGCGTTATCACTATTTAAACAGACTCGGAAAAATAATATTTTATAGATCAGGGCTTTAGGCCGGATTACCCATATAGGGGCACCTGCCAATGAGGGGGCACCAAATCAAATGACTAACTGGAACATATATGTCATATTTTGTTATTTTCTCTATATATTTACTGGAAGAGGAGCAAACAGGTACAGCAGTAACATATGATATAATAAAAATACATGCAAATAATAATAATAATAATAATAATAATAATAATAATAATAATAATAATAATAATAATTTAAAAAAAAATGCGTTTGAGTGAGTGCCTTAACAATCTTAAATCTAACAGCCTTCACATTGCTTTTTTATTAATTTGCTGTTCCCTACCTTCACATCTTCTCATTCAGTAGGCCTGTTCGATTGTTTAGTCATATGCTGTAATAGTTTTGCATGTAGTCCTCAGACAGGTCATATATGTTGGAAATAATGATAGTTAACATGTGGTGTTACATTGGCATGTGAGTTGCATTCTGATCGGAGCATCGGTGTAGTATGATGTTTGTAGACTCATGTCTATCTGTGGTGTTACTCTTAGTTGGTTGCTTGTCTTAACATTTATTTGTAGTATGAGTATTGAGCATGTACTTCAGCAATACATTCATGTATATCTATGGTCTTTATAACCATAGTAAATTTCCCTTTTTTTACCGTAAAATGTGGGAGGAGAGGGGCACTTCAAGTGTGGTCACCCTGGGGAACCACATTGAGTTCCTTATATTTTGAAAGTCATAACCGGAAGTTGTAACGTTGTGTTGCCGGAGCTTAAATCTGGTTTGGAGAGGAGGAGGCGGAGGAGGCATGCGGAGAAAACCGTGGGGCTTCCACCATGGGACATGTAGTTCAAACCGAAATCTGTGCGTCCCGTCCCAGCGAAAAAAACAACAATACTGAATAGGGCGGTGTAATTATATAATTCACAAAGTTGCATAGTAAAATAGACCGCAGTGTGACTACAAAAAGTGGTTTCAGACAGCTGAAGAAGGGACGAACAAAGGAGCCACCTCAGCGTTGAAATCTCTCTGGTCCCAGCAAACCCTCTCACGACTAAACTACACTATCCACAATGCGCCCGAAACACAAACCAAAAGGACAATGTGCTCAGTGACCTGTCCTCAAGATATACATGTGCCATGCTTGCACTTAGCAGATCCTTTCCTTTAACATATGTTTCGTTTTTCCCCAAATGCAATGTTAGGATCGTCAGTTGAGTAATATAAACCAATGAACAAAACTTTCCAAGTGGGATTCATTTTTGACCCACTGGTTTTTGCAATAATTGTTTTCTTGTCGTTTTTTAAAAAGCTTTAGAGTTTAGGAACCAGCAGGGTTTTTTTATACGCCACAGTACAATAATACTATGTTTGGATGTGTTTTATGCTGTTCTACTAATTTATAATGAATTAAATAATTAGTAGGCTTTTACTATAAAACTAACTGAGAGATGCAATTCGATGCAGAACTATTTTATGGCAATAATAATGACAATAATAATAATAATCATACAATTCAACTACAATTTCAGGATACTGAGCCATTTATAACTGATCCAGCACACTGGTAAAGGCTTGTTTCCCATATCATCAGAGAGGTATCTTGGGAATGCTATTGGAATGCTGTTGTTATGGTAGACACTTCCCTGAAAGGATGTTAGTCATTATTCTATAACTAATGTCACTGTGAGGACAAATGGCCTATTTCACATATTTGGTTATGATATAGTAAAAGGTTCTAAACCCAAATTCAAGTTAATGTATTCTTTTAATACCATATCTATTTTCCAGCACAACTGCTTATGTCAAGTCTACCTTAGTTGTTTTAACATGTAGATTCTGTGCTATACATGCTGTGCATGTATCACATGATCATGAGCGCTTCCTTTACTGTACATTTTCAGCTTAAAATATCTGAGTTCTACAATGCCTGGAAATTATAGCCTACTACACTTCTTTTTTTCTTTTTAATTGAAGCTTGCTACTCGAATACAAGACCATACTTTCTCTATTAAAGAAATGTCTCCAGACAGAAGTGAACTCCAGACAGGCCAGTCCAACATCTCTACCCTCCTCTTCCTGAGGCATGCCTCTCTATTGTGTGCAGAATGTGGTTTTGCATTGTCTTGTTGAAGAATGCATGGACATCCCTTTGTGTACAGCCGATGTTGCACACTAATTTACACAAATATGTACATAGTTTAGTTTAGTTTCAGCTTCGTTTTTATCTGCACTGTTATATTTGTACTTAGTTTCTATATTTATTGTATTTTTTTAATTATTTTATTATGTACTATTACTTATCTATTTCACACTTAGACACTATATCAATTGATAATCATTGTAGGCAGCAAAGAATGTATTTTATTGTATAGGGAAATATGTCCCCTTTCTGTGCATATGACAATAAACTTTGAATCTTGAAAAGACATGTAACATCTCTTAAATCTCAATTTTCTGCATTTTTGCATAAGCATGACCATAACAGAAGTGTACGTGACCTTTGCCAGGCACACAGACACATGCCCATAACACTGCAGGCACTGTTTTTTTTCGCTTGTTGCTGATGTCAGTCTTTTCTTCTTTGTTCTAAAGGCAATTTGTTCTCAAACTATTTCAGGTACATATAGATGGGACAGCCAATCACCGGCTGGGTCAGTGGGGGGTCGCAAGAGGACCTACAGCTGTAGACCACTAGTGGTGATTGTATTGCAGCTCCGCCCAGGGGTTGTACCTGTAAAATTAATCTCACCTCTGTCAAGACAGGAACACTCACAAGTGTATATTAACACAATAGCGGACAAATAAAGAGTAGAAAAAGTAAAGATACAATGCATGTACTATACCAAGGGAAATAGCCTTGATTATTTTAAAAACTTACAATAACAGTGCATGGAAAGGAGGATCATAGTCATCGTAAGACCATGCCGGTCATAAAGTTACAGTACATATGTTGATACGGTTTTAAACACAAAAAACCTCACTGTGCATGGATGAAAGAAAGTAGTCATAGTAAGTCCATGCCTGGTATCCTAAAAGTCACATAGAGGTCGGGAGGGGGGTGGTCCAGTAGGGTTTCAATACCTGGTGATAGATGCATGTAATGATGAGCAGAATAAATAAGATCTATGTTGATCATAAAAGCCGTATACTACTAAGTACAAAATTATAGCATCACATTCAATAAAAATTCATCGTTAAGACCTTTAGGGGATAAAGTCTGTAAGGTGAAGATCCAGAATGCTTCACGTCTCTTCAAAAGGAGGTCATGATCACCTCCACGAGGTGGTGATTTAACCAGTTCAATGCCATAGAATCGCAAGGTTGCGATGTCATGCTTGGCCTCGTTGAAGTGTAAGGCCACTGGTGAGTTTCTGTCCTGTCTGCGGATGGCACTCTTGTGTTCACTGATTCTTACTTTTAATTTTCTGATGGTCTTGCCCACATAGCATAAACCACAGGGGCATTTTAACAAGTAAACGACATGAGTAGAGGCACAAGTGATAACACTTTTTATGGGAAAACTTTTTCCTGTGTGAGGGTGGCAAAAAAATGAAGCTTTGGAGGTGTTGTTACATTGTGCACAACTGCCACAGCGATAATTTCCATTAGGGAGGGGACTCAAGAGAGACTGAGTAGGTTGAGGTGAGCTACTCTGTGTGAAGTTGGCATGCACCAGATGATCTCTGAGGTTACGGTCCCGTTTGAACACAAAAAGAGGGGGATCTTTGAAGAGAGGGGCCAGTTCTGGATCAGAATTTAATCATTCATTTCATCCATGCACAGTGAGGTTTTTTGTGTTTAAAACCGTATCAACATATGTACTGTAACTTTATGACCGGCATGGTCTTACGATGACTATGATCCTCCTTTCCATGCACTGTTATTGTAAGTTTTTAAAATAATCAAGGCTATTTCCCTTGGTATAGTACATGCATTGTATCTTTACTTTTTCTACTCTTTATTTGTCCGCTATTGTGTTAATATACACTTGTGAGTGTTCCTGTCTTGACAGAGGTGAGATTAATTTTACAGGTACAACCCCTGGGCGGAGCTGCAATACAATCACCACTAGTGGTCTACAGCTGTAGGTCCTCTTGCGACCCCCCACTGACCCAGCCGGTGATTGGCTGTCCCATCTATATGTACCTGAAATGTTCTTTCTTTTAAAAATCTCTGCTTGAGAAAGGTCCTGTGGACCGAAACGTTGCTTTTTTGTTTACCCTATTAAAGTTTTTTGCACTTGACCTTACAGTGTGCGGGAGACCCCTTTTTTTTCCTTGATTCACTCCTACCTACTCCTACGCACCTGTTTCACCAAGTCTTTTTTAGGTGTGCATCAGCCTCCAGACCTTTATTCTCAAACTATTTGAAATACTCATTCATCCAAACACAGTACATGTTTCCAGTGTAAGATGATCCATCCCAGATGACTCCAAGACACTGATGCCACCTCCAGGCAAGATTAACATAGGCCGTGTTTTTAAATGTAATTTGAAAGAGAATGAAAAAGAAAGGGATTCAAACTAGCGAGAACATTTAGGCAAAGGAAAACTGCAGACATGATGACCATAACAAGATGAAGAACAACTGCAATAGTCATAGTAGAAGTAATAGTTAGTAATTATAGTGATAATGACTAGCCGATAACCCAGAAACATCCCAAAAAATGTGCACTTTCCTAGTCGTGTCTGCCCTGGAGTCTTTCTTTATGTGGGAGTTGTCTCCTTCTCTGTTCTTGGCCTGCAGGGCTGTTGCATGTGATCTCCAAGTTCCCTTTTCAGTCACCATTTTCTCTGTAGTTGCTCCATTTGTGCAAAACTGTTTTGCAATCCTAGCAAAAAATGTTTGATACATAAGCTTAATTTGAACCACAAAACATGCAGTTCTGTTTTTTTTTTTTTTTTTTTTTTTTGGGGGGGGGTGGGGTATTTATTTATTATTTAAGTTACCTCATACTAAAATGTTCGTGTTTTTGACTGGCTTCTTAAGTTTGCGGTCTCAGTAACCTGCTGAGTTAGCATTTCTGTCTTTCTTTTTTCCATGCTAAATCATTCAAAGGACATTGTTTGCTGCTTGAAATCCATCTTGCCACATATACACCACCAGTCAAAGGTTTGGACACTCTTTGCCACTCAAATGAATGAGGACGTGTGTCCAAACTTTTGACTAGTGTAGATTTAACTCTGTTAAAAGACTGGAATAAGTAATGACAAGGTCACTCTGTACAGCAAGGAATATAGAAATGACTACAGGTTATCTTCTCAAAGCAAACACCAAAGACATCAACATGTACAGCTCTGTTGAAACATTTTCTGATGCCTTCTAGTTTTTCACAGATCATCATCATCCAAAATCATCGTGACATAGGTCAGACAACTTTCCTTGTTTTGTTTCCAGTCATCAGGTTTGGATTATTCTCAGCAACAATGAACCCAAAACAACTTTGGGATGGGATTTATCCAGCTTTTAAAGAAGTGAAAGACTGAAATATCTTGCAATGCTCTTATTTCAAACTTTATTGAGTCAGTGGATTTTGCCAGCGGTGAAGCAAATTCATTCATAATGATTAAAAAAGCGCACACCTGTATGTTTCCGTCCTATTGTTGATCAAATACATCAGAGTGAAAACCAAGCCATGAGGTTAGAGAGCTATTTGCAGTCCAGAGAGGCAAGATTGTCTCAAGATGCGGAAATGAAAAAGGAAACAAAAGCAATGCTGTAGCTTAAAATGAGCCCAAAAGCACAATTGTTATTACTATTATAAATGAAAAAGGTTTGGAGCCAAAAACAGACCTCTCTGATCTGACTACTCTGCCAAAGCGAGTAACTGGGGACAAAGTGTTTTGGTCAGACAAGATGCCAGTGGTCACTGTGAATGGGAGCAAGAGTTCATATTGTGGAAACTGGAGAAGCCAGAGTGCTGCATTGATGGGAAAACCATCACTCCAGCAACCATACCCTTATTGCAGAGTGGCCAGAAAGAAGTAATTCCTCAATAAATAAGCATATAATGGCCTGAAGGTAATTTGCCAAAATTAATCTTAATGAATCCCTGACCACAAAAGGCAAAATTCTCCATTCTGATCTGAAGTTTGATCCATTTATCCACAACTTCCAACAGTATGCGTGTACAAAACTCAGCATGTAGCAGCATGTTATTAACCATTCAGGTAGTAAAACACAGTGATGGAAGCATCAGCATGTGGGGAGATTTTTAAAGGCCTAGAGGGGTTGGGGTGTTTGTAATGAGGGGTCCTGAGTGAAATCTTTTCCACATCTTTTAGGTTTATATTTCAGTGAGATAAGAATACTAGGCATACAACCACCAGAGCATGGGATTGGTTTAAAAAAAAAAACCCAGCAACCTGCTAGATGCCCCTGGTGTGACCCAGTTGGCGTCTGGAACAGAACCTTGGAAAGCATCTCCGGAGAGATTTGAAAGAGGCTGTGGACTGTCAGTGGCATTAACCATCAGAACTACTTGAGCAAATAAATGATGCATGATGCAATTCCGTAAATGACAAAATGACGCCATTGCAGCCAAACAGGAATAAAATGTGGTAGGTGAAAGATAAGAATTTCTCTTCATATGTAATAGAATATTCAGTTGTTTTTCTTTACATTCGTTAAAAAGCTCAACCTACGACACGCTTCCCTGTCCCCGTAACCTTCACCAGTGGTTCGGGAATGAAGAATGCTGCTCACTCTGCAATGCTCCCAACGCAAGCCTGTGGCATATACTCTCAGGCTGTAAGATCACGCTCTCAGGGGCGCTACAGATGGCGCCACGACCAGGTCCTGAGAAAGCTAGCTGAGGTGCTGGAGAGGCGCTGGCAGGGCAACAAAGAGGCACCACTAGCAGAGAACCATACAAACTTTGTCACGGAAGGTGGGGGACGAAGATATGCCACGCCAAGAGAAACAACAAGACCCTTTTCCCCCGGCCGAGACTGGGACATGAGGGTCGATCTTGACGGGCAGCTTCGGTTCCCCACTGAGATCACCACCACATCTCTCCGTCCTGACATCGTTGTGTGGTCCACCAAGGCAAGATTGGTACACCTCATCGAGCTGACGGTACCACTGGAGGAGGGGATTGAGGCTGCCTTTGAGCGCAAGAAGGCCAAGTACTCAGAGCTAGCTGCTGAGTGCCGGGAGGCAGGCTGGAAGACCGAGGCTTTGTGGGGCTGTCAACCACACGCCTCCTGAGGGATGCAGGAGTGACCGGGGGGAAGCTAAAGAAGGCGATGAAAGAGCTGGCGGAGGAGGCTGAAAAAGGAAGCTTTTGGCTCTGGGTGAGGAGGAAGGTCAAGAGCTGGGGAAAGATCCACTAACCCCAACAACAGCCGCAGGGGGGAACACCTATCAGCTGCAGGGGGTGGCAGGGACACGTCCCTGTCACTGCCCCGCCAACAGGAGACGTTCCAGGATTAAAGGGGCGAAACGTTGATGAATGGTGGATCCTGGCTGATGACCCTGCAGCTGACCCATGGGCACCGGAGGAGGTGCGACAGGCAGCAATGCCTAGCAGGAAATTCCACCTACCTGTACATCTAACCAAATGAAAAACAAGTCCCACAATGTATTTTTCCTTTACTCTTAACTGACAGTTAAAACTGACAAGGAATTAAATGGTGCAGTGGAGATCATTCTGGGCCAGCGAACACTTTCCACAGTGAATACAAGAAGTCACCCAAATTGTTTAATATATTCTTAAGAATTTTTGATGTTTGGTCCATCTAAAAAAAGAAAAAAAAAAGATCCATCCAGAAACCATGTTTTATTTCAACATATAAACCAATCTCCAAATTATCATGTTTAATCAAAATGGTTTAGAAATTGTTGTGTGGTAACACACACTGTGGTTAATGATGTTTGAGGGTCCACATTTATGAGCGTTAACAAGGTTTCGTTCTTGGACAGCTTCAGTTAATTTCCATAAATTACTTGAGTGAAGGTTAACTAACAACATAATTCATCTGTATATAATTCACCATCCTCTGCTGGCCAGAGCTCTGAGCTCTGATTCAAAGCCTTATGTGTGGATTTCTTTTTTTTTTTTGTGGGGAGCAAACATGAACACACCTTAGATGACCCCTAAAATCAGACTGAACAGGATGCAAGTGGATATATAATAAAACAAAAACAATTAAAAGAACAAACCAAACAATCATAACCCCAACTTGCACAACAGGCAAGCTAATTAATCAAAATCTTAATTGCATTTATAATAGAAATAAAGCTTGCATTGTCCAGAGCTGCTGAAAAGCACATTTTTAAATGAACTTTTTATCCATTCTTAATTGTAGAATATTTTAATGCATTTTTGTACTTCCGCTTTTACTAATGTTGAAAGAAGTGATATCAATATGAATCTAAGATGAATTTGAGACTATCAAGTTTTCAAAAATATTTGTTAAAAAGGCACATCCAATCTGAATTAGTGCTCGTCTCCTTGAATGATCGGGTCAGAGAAACACGTACAAATATGTTGTCATTTAATCTGTTCTAATTTCTAGGAGTTTGTTGTTCAGTTTTGAATTAAATTAAATTATCTAAATCAGAACAATCGTATTCAAAACATGCCCACACATGCTTTTGATTTCCTCATACATGTTTTGTATTCTGGGATCATTTAGAAATGCCCTTTGAGGTCATGTTAACATTTATTGCATGTGTTATAAAACAACGACACAGATGAATACTTCTTTCTGTATTCTAAACATGCACAACTGTGTGTACATGTTGTGCATGTTGTGTATGAGGTTTTGGGGTATAAACCACACAAAGATGAGACGAATGCACGATCATGTTCTAGACAAAACCATTTTGGATATTTATTACCGTAAATGTTTTAGAAGACTCAAGTTACCGGTAAATCATATGTTGCGGTTATTCCTTTCATTTGAGGAAACCGAAGGTGTTACAATGCTGAAATCACAAAAACAATAAATAATGATTCAATGATGACAAAAATAAAGAGAGGAAAACAACCAAACTTTTCAAAGCTATTAAAATCAAATCAAAGATCAGAGCCAATATGGATACTCAGTGTATGTTCTTAGATTATGTCAGTGCTTTTTTAAAAATCTTTTTTTGAGATAACACACTATACATGGGATGACAGTCCAGTCAGCTCTACAGCAGTCCATGTGGGTTTTCTGCTGCATTTCTTTTCCTTTCAGAAGACCAGTCTGCTAATGGTGTTGAAGCCTCCTCCTCCTCCTCCACCACCACCAGATGGGCCACAGCTCCCAGGCGGGTTATTGTCATCCGAACCGTTGGGCCTGAATGAGCAGGAGGACGAAGGAGCCTGAAGAGCCTGGGTCCGAGCATTAAGCTCCTGTTCCTGTTGATTTCACAGAGTGGAGAGATTTCCATGTTAGCTTAAGTGTAAACTTGAGTTAAACCTGCATGTAAATCGTTCTAAACCAAACAAGAATGAAAAGTAAAAACTGATTTAGTAGCTGTAACCGCGCATCAGAGGTGTTGCTTCACATTACTACAGCTCCCACTGCAGGAGATTTATTGTAGTTACTTGTACAAGTGCGGTGGGCTGTCAGCTCAACACATCACAGCTCAGTGACTCGTGAAATTAGACCTCTCATCTTTTAACGGAGCAGCTCAGATCTGACGCCAAGTGCAGCAAAATAAATAAATTAGATAAAATTTCTGCTGCTCTTAGCTGTCATTTGAGGAAGAGAGAACTTTCTCTTCATCACTTTCCACCTGAGTGACTCTGTGACTCTACAGTTAACCCATCGCTTAAAGAGTTAGTGGAAGTCAAACAAACAAATATTACTGGTATATCTAAAAGGCACTGATATTATAAACGGGTGATACTGAGATATTTTTTGTTCCACGTTACCTGTAAATAAAGCTTATTGTCCTTGATAATAGCATCCAGCAGCTCTTTCTGCAGAGGAGGTTCAGCATTTGGTCTCATTCCATTTGCCAGTGGTTCCCCGTTCGAGTTCTGCCCTGGTAACTCTTGTTTCCTGTACATAAGAACATAAGCCGTGTCCTTAGGGAAGCGATTAGTAATGTTTTGCACTGATTGGAAAGATGTGAATGTCACTCTGCTGTCATTGAACAGCAGCCAGTCCTTCCCCTCTTGGGCACTATTAGGTAGCGTGTCGCTTTGTTCCGGTGGTGATGGGACAGCGGAACAGGTGCAAAGGCTGCAAGTGGCCTGGCCACTCCCCAAGCTGTCCTGGAGGGGTGAGTGATGAGCTGCGTACTGTGCTCCGTCTGACCCATTGATGTTACGACCGTAAGAGTAGTAGTGGCCGCTCTCTGATGATAGGCCAGAATGCATCACCACTGAGACGAGGACATAGGGCACCGACTGAACTGACATCTCTCCTGCTTCGTTCGTCTCCCCTGCTCCATCCATTCTCGTCTTTTTCTCTTCCTCCTCATCTCGTTGAGATGGTTTGAGTTTCTTCGCCAGATTTTCGCTGCTCTCGGGAGAATCCACTTGCAAAGGAGAGGACGCAGCGGAAGAGCGCTGTCCGGGCAACGACGGCGCATGAACTGGAAATCTCAAGGCTCGTGGGATGGTGACGTTGTCGAGAATCTTCCTTCGGATGTGGCATTTGGCATCATATGAGAATCGCAGCAGGGTGAGGATCAAGTACTCGGGTGCGGACACTACTTTCATGGTCCTCTCTGCCCGCTGGAGGGAGCTACATTTCTCGCAGAAGTAGGCATTGTCTTCATCGAGGATCTCTGGAGCCAGGAAATAGTTCACCAGGTCAGGCACAGAGCGAGGAGGCTCATTTGTTTCTTGCTCACAATGGACATTGGTGTTCAGAGTGGTGCTTGAGCCTGGCTCGGGAGCTTCACTCCCACCATTGACAGATCCCTGACAGAGGACCTTTGGCTCCTCTGAGGGCCCCAGTTGTTTGGGACTGTCCTGAGAGGAGACAGACGGGCAAAAGGCCAAAGAGAGGTCTGTAAAAGGCTCTTCTTTCTCCGAGATGCAATTGCACAACATACAGCGAATGCCTGTGACCAGCTTTCCACCGAACATATTTTCAATTAAAGTCCTCCTGTCATTTGCTGGTTTAGTTTCTGCTCCTGTCAAATGTGTCTCCCCTTGATCCTTGGAAGATGTGGGATTTGTTGGGTCTTCACCGTCAACTTTGGCGGCATCTTTTGGCTTAGCCGATTCCAGGATTTGAATCGTCTTCTCCTCTTCATGTAACCTTGATAACGGAAAAAAGGCACAATCAGTATTAGAGGAAATACAAGCTGGACTTTGGCTGTGACATAATATAGCAATTTGTTTTTAACTTGGACAAAAAAATAACAAAAAAACAGTCACAAACAAAGAGAAGTTTAAAAAATCCAGTCACTCATCAAGTACGATCCATGCTTTGTTTTCTTAACAACCCCCTACTCGTTATGCAGTAATACACTGATTATACACGTGTAGTAATACATTGACTAATACACATGTCGTAATATACACTGATTATAATCTTGTAGTAATACACTGATTAAACACATGCTGTAATACAGAGAACCACAGTAAATGAACAAACACTGATTGAATTTAATCTATTTGGCATTTAGGGAAAATGCCAAATGCCAGGAAAATTAGGAAAAATACAGAAAGTGGATTTTACTCATTGACAAGCTAATGTCATGTGATATACTTTGACCAAGTTAATTAACAGTACCTGTCTAAAATAAATCGGAGGTACTCAGAACAGTCCTGTTGTGAACCCGCGTTGAACCAGGGAGGCCGAGATACGTCCAAGAAGTTTCTGGGAGCATATGCTGCCCTCTGTAGGACAAAGGAACACACACGCACACCAGCAATTCACTGTTAGTCGCAGTAGCAATATTCTGCATTGTCCATCAGTCAGGACGACACTGACCTGTGTGTGAGCGAGGAAGGCGAAGAGGAGCTGGAGCTTTTTCATTAGTGTGTTGGAGCCGTTTAGATGCAAGGATAAAACATGCCTCCTGAAACTGGGAAGAACAGTCTGTGTTCAATTCTTGAGTTTTACAACAAGAACATAGGGTTTTATGTATGAGTGGATATCTAAATGACTTACTCTGTGGCCATAAACAGGGTCTGGATGATGCTGTTCATAAAACAAGTGTTCCCTAGGTTGATCAGCCCCGTCTTGCCTGTCTCCGATTTCCCAGTTTGTTTTAGTAAACCAGAGGCAAATGAGTTGGACTGAGATGTCCAGGCACTTTGATTCAACACCAACTTGATCTTCTCTTCTGGGGGTTTTGGAAGATCCTGCAAAAGGATGGCAAAATGACTCAAAAAGATTCTTGGCTCTTTGTTGCTTTTGTACTGGTAAGAGCAGTTTCTAACAATATTAATAAAGTAAACGAACACTGAGTAAGATCAGGTACAATATCTAACATATCTAACTCTTACCTTGATGGCTTCTACTATGTGGTCATAGAGGTCAGGAAAGCCGGAGTACTGGTACATCATGCAGTGTATGAGCTCGGTGAACTGCAGTAAGAAAGCCTTACTGGTGGGGAGACCATCTGCATTTAGGGACTGAACTAGAGGCACGACATGTGGAACAACCTGAGAGAATTGGGAATAAAGTGAACAACATTGAGTGCACTGAAGTGCTGAAAACAGTGGACAGTACAGCTTATAATAATCATACAATTGTGAGGCACGGTTAGCCAAGAGTCAGACGCACATTAGGAATCCCACAGAGACTCCACTCTCATTTTCTGAATATTTTTGAGACTACTCGTGGTTTTTTTTGTTGAGAATAATGAAATCCGCCAACTCAAGGGCCTTTGCTTGATATTCAAGTGCTTCACACATCATTAGTAACACTGGTGGCGAGCCTGAGGTTATGGGAAAAGAGGTCTGTGCTGCTTTTAAGTAATTTAAGCCAGAGGAGATGAAAATGAGAAAACCAATAAGATGGCCATATGAGAGGAAAGTGGCCTGTGAAGAGACGGGAAATCCCTTACCAAATGGAAGGCCTCAGGAGAGTGCTGGAAACTCAGCAGCATATGGGAAAGCACGGCCAGCGCCCCCTGCCGCACGATAGGATACCGCAGACGACTGAATACCTGCACGTAAAGAGCAAAAGTTGGGCAAACACAGGTACTGCCACAATTGAAAAACTTAATTGATTTACGTGTTCTTTTCTACAATTAAAAGATTAAAAGCTCAGTCATTATTGCAGTTTAACACTTAAGTACTGCAGTAATATTTCTGTCCAGCCCCTGACTGAGGTCTACAATGAACCAAAATCAGGATTTTCTTTACAAACCAGTTCAATCTTGAGTAGAGTGACATCTATGAGGATAGTGAACTTCTGAACTGCAGCCAGTCCTTTCAGCAGAGCGATGACCCAGGTATCAACATGTTGGGCCAAAGGCCATGACAGCCAGTCAATCATCCTGGGTAAGCAGAAAAAAGGAAGTTAAGATTTATAGATCACATATGTGGGAAACAATGCATCCACAGTTTATTCATTAGATAGAAATGCTCAATTTCTCTTAATCTTAATCGATTAGATTAAGATTAAGAGAAATTGAGCATTTCTATCTGTTTTGATATACAAAGGGTACGGAAGTATTCAGACTCCTTTAAATGTTTCTCTCTTTGTTTCAATGCAGCCATTTGCTAAAATCAAAAAAGTTCATTTTATTTCTCATTAATGTACACTCAGCACCCCATCTTGACAGAAAAAAAAACAGTAATGTAGACATTTTATCTGTGTGCTTAGGGTCATTGTCTCGTTGGAAGGTGAACCTTGGGCCCAGTCTGAGGTCCTGAGCACTCTGGAAGAGATTTTCTGCCAGGATCTCTGTACTTGGCCGCATTCATCTTTCCTTCAATGGCAACCACTCGTCCTGTCCCATAGCATGATGCTGCCACCACCATGTTTCACTGTTTGGATTGTATTCGGAGGGTGATGAGCAGTGCCTTCTTTTATCCACACATAACGCTTAGAATTAACGGCAAAAAGTTCAATGTTAGTCTCATCAGACCAGAGAATTTTATTTCTCATAGTCTAGTAGTCTTTCATGTGTTTTTTGGCAAACTTTATGCGGGCTTTAATATGTCTTGCACTGAGGAGAGGCTTACGGCTGGCCATAAAACCCCGACTGGTGGAGGGGTGCAGTGATATTTGACTTTGTGGAACATTCTCCCATCTCCCTACTGCATCTCTGGAGTTCAGCTACAGTGATCTTTGGTTTCTTCTTTACCTCTCTCGCCAAGCTCTTCTCCCATGATTGGTCAGTTTGTTTGGTAGGCCAGGTTTAGGGAGAGTTCTCTTCAAACTTCTTCCATTTAAGGATTATGGAGGCCACTGTGCTCTTAGGAACCTTGAGTGCAGCAGAAATTCTTTTGTAACCTTGGCCAGATCTGGGCCTTGCCACAATTCAACCTCATGATTCTTATTTGCTCTGACGTGCACCGTGAGCTGTTAGGTCTTATATAGACAGGTGTGGCCCTTTCCTAATCAAGTCCAATCAGTTTAATTAAACGCACCTGGACTCCAATGAAGGAGCAGAACCATCTCAAGGAGGATCAGAAGAAAAGGAGTTAAATATGAGTGTCACAGTAAAGGGTCTGAATACTTATGACCATGTGATACTTCAGTTTTTCTTTAATAAATGTGCAAAAATTTCTACATTCTGTTTTTTTTTTGTCAAGATGGAGTGCTGAGTGGACATTAATGAGAAATAAAATAAACGTGTTTGATATTAGCAAATGGCTGCAATGAAACAAAGAGGGAAACATTTAAAGGGGTCTGAATACTTTCCGCACCCACTGTATGTTTATTACAGATAACTTCAATACTCCGACACAGCTTCTCCACTTCAAATGAAAGTCACCTGCAGAGTGCTTTAGTCATATTTGCATCTTTGACATTCTGATCAGTGGTGAGACTCTTGATAAGCACTGTGATCATCTGGATGGGGATGTGCTGGACCAGGTTGGCGAGTGCAATGGATGGGTCAAAGGAAGGATCTGCAAAAGATACAAACATTGATAAGTGTAGATTTATTTTGTTGTGATGCATAACTTGTGGGATACAAGTGTATTTTCACTCAAATCTTTGAGCTGTAAATATAAAATGAGTGCGCAATGGATCTGTGATATTATGCAATATATTTAAAAAAAAATCTTTGTAGTTAATGTAAAACATCACAGTTTCCCTCTAACAGTTTACAGTAGAATCTATGTCCTACAGTGTTTGATGCAATATATGTGAAGGGGAGTGTGGATTTATTAATCTTTTTTAAAAGGGTTTTGACAGAATCTCCTAAATATTGATATTAAAAAGCAGCTATTTTGATTACATCAGATACATCTTTAGGACATCAATAAAGACATTTATGCACCAGGGTGAAAAGGATGCTTTCTTGCAAAAGGAGTCTTACCTGTGGAGGAGATAATAGCAAATACCTCCTGCAGCGAGGGCAACAGTGTGGCTTGGTCAGCCTTCCAGATGTTCTGCAGCAGCGTGCAAACTTTAGTCACCTGGTGTACATACTCTCTCAGCTCCTGCTCTTGGGTGGCACAGCAGTTAAAGTAACTGATGGTCCTCACCAGCTGCTGGCAGAACAAAATTCCTGACTTATCCCTCGGGATGCACTGCATAAAGTCTGACAGCAAAGTGCTCAGATGGGCACCAAGAGCAGGCTCAGGGTGTTCGCAAACCATCCTTAAAACTTCCACCTGAATCACACTGAAGATCTCCAGCACAGAAGGGCAGCTGATCAATAGCCGCAGGCAGCAGTGGATGTAGTCTATGATGGCTAGGTCTCTGTGGTCTAGCTGCCCGTATCCCTGCTGAAGCAGACTGAGGACAAAGTCTTTGTTGAAGAAATGCTCAAACTCTGACCGGTGATAGCGCGCATAGGCTTCAAGAACCTGCGAGCCAATCTTCTTCTGGAAAGCATCTTCACCAAGCAAGATGAGGCGGGTGGTGAGCATGAACATTGCCCGACACTGTTCCTCGGTCACTTCTTTTTCTGCGGCTTCCATTACCTTCTTCACTATGGCCCTCTTCACTGGGACAGAGTGATCGGAGCTGATGAGGCCCTCCAAAATTTTGTCCATGATGTCGGTCTGTAGAGGCAAGTTGAGAAAATAATTACTTATTTTTTTGTTGTTTTTTTTAAGTATTGATGCAATAAATTAAAAAGATGCTTTACGTGTTTTATTACTTAAATACAACACCACAAATAAGTCTGATCCAATCCATAACACACCCTTTCCATTGAAAACACTTTGACGTATAAAAGCATAATAACTAAAGGCAAAAACAGAAGTCTCCTAAAGGATGAAATCTGCTTAATGGTCACAGTTCCTGCTTTCCTGGATTTTTGAATAGAATGAAGTGTTACTACCAGCATTTCCACTTGCTCTGCTAGGACAAGTCAATACATCAGTTTTGAACATAAAAGCCGAAAGGCACGCAGAGGCCTTTGTTTCCCGCTCATCTAATTCTGTGCAATGCATTTGTTGAGTGCGAACAATGTTGGTAACCAAAGGTAGACCACATGCTCTCCGTTTTCATGTGCTGCTACTGGAATGGGGAGCTTTTATCTGTTAAGTGTCATGTACTAGTGAGATTTTTTTTAAATTGCGTCATACATCATCTGACAACTGGTCATTCACAAAAATATAGAATTGAATTACTGCATTTGGCTACAGCAGAGCATAAATACTCACAGATATCCTAAAACTTCAGCGTGAGAGTTTATCTGATGGCATATTTTGCATCCCCCCCCAGATTTTTAGTAACATGTTTTTTAACTAGTAACCAATGATTTACACTTTTGTTTTTAAGAGCTTTTGTGGCTCTAGTGGCCTTTGTTCAAAGTGTAGACAGGAAGGGGGTAGAGAAAGAGAATGGGGACGACATGCAGCAAATGGCCGCAGGCCAAGACTGGAACCTGCGACCGGTGCAGGAGGACTGTAGCATCAGTTCATGGGCCGCTTGCTTTAAACACTGTGCCACCCAACGGCCCAATGATTTACACTTTTGCTCCAATACTGTATACATATTCAGTTGCATTTACTCCTTTTCCACCAAAGTGAGACTGGTTCTGTTCTGGTTCATGCCTGGTTCATGCCCGGTTTTGAACCTAGCAGATCATTTGAGGTAAAAAATAAATTACTTGTGGACAAAGAAAAGTGTGTGCACAGCTAGAACTGTACAACAGGAGTATTCTAAGAAAGAATAATAACAGCATCAGGAATGAATTACATTCAACAGTGTGAAAATAAGTTTTGTAATCGCTGATGTTGCTTAAAGAACCTTAAAACAATGATTTTGGTCATAAATGTTGGAAATATTGGACTACTTTTTCAATTAAAAGCCTAAATTCAGAGAGTCTCTAATTGAAATATTTCAAGAACTAAATCTAATTCAGTAAATAAAATAAAATAAAATCTGAATTAATTAAATTAAAAAAAAATAAAAAAGGAATTCATGCTCTTTCTGCTCAATGTCAAATAAACAGAAATGTTACATTGGTTGAAAGTCACAAATAAAAAGACTATTGGGAGGACAAAAGAACAGCCATGAAAATAACTATCTCAATATCATAATTACTCTCTATGATGACAATCATGACCAGATTTAAGACCTGATTAACTTGACTGTTTAATTTTAGGACAAATGCTGGCAAGTTCTCTTTCAAAAGGGCACTAAAATTAACCTCTGCGTTTAACTTTGTAATACAACATCATATCTTCTTTGTTAAATCTAATATTGCTTTGAACAGGCAAAAAATACAGAACATAATCTTTTGACAATATGAATACACATTCAGCAAAACTCCACATCTGAGAAGCAAAAATCAGCAAATATTCATAAAAACTAATACTTTATAACGATAACTGATCATAATGGCAATGATTAATGTCTCGATTGTATTTGCACAGCTAATATGAAAGTATACATTTAATATGTTAAGTAACAGCAAAATGGCCTGACGTATTCATAAGAGATAAACAGGTTTATTTTTTTATATTTTTTGTCTGGATATATATTTTAGTTTAGTTTAGAGTTTATTTACAAATAATTAAAAAACACAAATACAGATAATAATCAATCGAGGTTGGTAAAATGGGACTCCCCAGAAGCTACTGTAGCTTATGAATAGGGGCCCAGTCACACAGCAGAACAACTATAAATTACACATATAATACATATACATAGAGTTAGGGGTGGGCAAAAATATTGATACGGCAATATATCGCGATACATAGTCTCCCGATACGATATCGATATTCAATGTATGTATCGCGATATATTGCCGTATCAATATTTTTGCCCACCCCTAGCTGCACTTTATTTTGTGATTTCAGTGTGGGTGAGACACTGCATTTTATTTTTGTCATTTTAAGTCAGGGGCAAGTAACTGTACTGTATTTTTGTGATTTCAATTTCAGTGTGGGTGAGACACTGCATTTTATTTTGAGTATTTTGTATCTAAGAATAATGCACACACTGCAGTTTTCATTGTGTTTCAGTGTGTTTTTTCATGCAAATATGTTAAAATATTAAAATGGAAAGTTTGAATTACATTGTTTTGACTCAGTCTGTCCAATGCATTATCACTATCATCTGATGTACATATATACAACTTGGATTTTAAGATGTTTAATGCATTTTTTAATTTTTCGGTGAACTATGTAGAATATCGCGATATATCGCATAATCGGGATATCACAATTTGTATCGTATCGTGGCTCAAGTATCGTGATGTCCTTCCCAATACCCACCCCTACATACAGTATAATAACCTTATAACCTAAATAAGGAAGAAAAAAAAAAACAAAAAAAAACGAGATTTCCTAGATACAAATATATTCTTATAAAAATAATACATCAGGTATTGGTATATTAATGGTTAATACCAAGTTTGGTAAAAACCTAAAGCATATAATATATAAAAGCATAAAATTAATATATAATCAATTTCATGTATAACATATAATGGGTTTTTTTGTTGTTTTTTAAATAGGTTTATAACGTACACCCAATATGACGGACGTTCCAGATATTTCAACACAACCTCTGTCTCATCTAACACACACACACACACACACACACACACACACACACACACACACACACACACACACATACATATACATATACATATACATATATATATATATATATATATATATATCAATCTTAAGCTTAATCTTCCATTACTGTTTATCTCTTTTCGTTTCTGCTGCCTCGGTGAGCGCACTGGCAGCTAGCCTGCTAAAGCTACCTGTAATGTTTATAATTTCATGTCTGCGTCGACCCAAAGGGAAGATATAATACAGATTCCCTAAACTAAATAAAAACCAGACCTCTGGGAGCGAGTGAGCCGCTGACCGGCGGATCTACCGAGCCTTTAAAACCCGAACAAAGCGAGAACAGGCCCGTCCACCGGACCATCAGCAGCCCTGACTGAGAAAAAACCCCCACACGTACCTGAACCAAGCATATCAGAGAGGTCTGATCTGAATGTTAGGAAGTGGCAGCCAGAGTTAAAAATCTTCCGAGAGAAAAAATCCAGTTATTTTGGTTCATTTACTCGGAATCAGCTGATTAGCCGTTTACCAACGTCACTCCGCCTCAAGGCTGATTTATGGTTCCGCGTTACACCGACGCAGAGCCTACGGCGTAGGGTACGGGGCGACGCGCAACCTACGCCATAGGCTCTGCGTCGATTTAACGCGGAACCATAATTCAGGTTCAACGGCTGCGCTGCTAGGACCCCCGGTGGAGGTAGACTCACTCGCTGCCTGTTTTTTATTATTATTTTATTCATTCTTTATTAAAACCACTCACTCTACATCAGAGCTGATCTGTATATAAACTATACGCAAGACAAGTTTATTTTTATAGCACAATTCAACACAAGGTAATTCAAAAGTGCTTTACATCAACATTAAAGGTATTGTGACATCATTTTTAACATGCTTTTAACACTATTAAAAGTCTTGGCCAACATCCCTCAAATGTGTCTAAAAGAGTGTAACAAGAAAATATTCACTCTAGTACTCTATTCCTGGCTTTTTATTACAGTGTTTTTTAACGCCGTGAAAAATGCTTCATTTTCCCCCTTTCATGTCAATCATTGCTCCGCTCCTCCTCCAAACCTCCTCCTCCTCCAGCCATACGCTCACAGCGGCGTCGGAGAGAGCCGGGAGCGACAGGCGAAGCATGCACGGAAAAGCAGCACGGCGAACCACAGCAAACAATCATAAAAATAAAGGCATGCAAGCAGCAGTGTCACCTTATCTTAAGTCCAGTCAGTGGCCGCGGGTGTTCTTAGCAGTTCTCCTCCGGTGATTAGAACAAAAGAGGCTCTAAACACTAAACAGCTCCGTGTTAAGCCTGATTTATGGTTCCGCGTTAAATCGACGCAGAGCCCTACGCCGTAGGGTTCAGCGTACGGTGCGCGTCGCCGCGTAACCCTACGCCGTAGGTTCTGCGTCGGTGTAACGCGGAACCATAAATCAGCCTTTTATAGCCTTTTATGGTGCGCTGGAGAGGAGAGGAGACAGGGAGCTGGGTGGAGGGGGCGGTGATTTAGCGGGCCGTTACGTAACCGCCCGCCACCAAACCACATGCGCCGTTTTTGCACAGTTATGCGGAAAATCCGAGAAGGGTATGGCTGCAGACCCGGAGGCAGCAGATCTGAGCAGCAGATCTGAACCGCAGTTCTAGACGTCACAGAGCCCCCTACTGGATTACTTTATAACTGCAACTAAATCAACAGTTCAGATCGAGACTTCTCGTTTTTTTCCGGCAGCGTGCTCTTTTCTCCTTTTCTCAAGATGGATGACGACCGGAGTGTGAGTATTACCGTGAATCACATTTTTTGTGTATTCTTTTCAAGATATATTGGCACTTAATTGATCTGCAAAAGTGATTTAATCAATCAGTGAAATGCCTAACATGATCCACAAACTATATTGTTAAGTTAAATTTGACAGAGAAATTAACGTTAATGACTCTATTTGCCACGATAGTCAGAAAAGTGCGTAGGCTAAAATGTTTTACTTGTGATGTGGATTACATGAGAAAAGCATGAATATATATATATATATATAAACATGAAACTTGAGCTAGCTAGCTAGCTCCAATTTTATGACTAATTTTGTAGCATGAATACTACTAATACTACGTGGCACAATTTCTATTGTCTGCAATATATATTTTTCATTTATTATGTGCAATAAGAACATGATCTCTGGTATATTACCAATCATTACCAAGATTAAGCTTGTAAATAATGCCATGGTTATTATATTGATTATATATTTGTACTATTATTGTTAGGGTTGTTATTTTTTTCGTCCCAATAATTCATTGTTCATATATTGTTTGTTATTGCTACTCTTCAATCAACTGTGCAGTTGCTGCTGTAACTGTGGATTATATAACTATTCACATTTATATCACTATATAGCCTATATTTAGATATTTTGTGGACAGAAATTTAGCTAATCCAGTGCATAAGATGAAAATGTATATTTGTCCGTTATTAGGTTTTGGCCCAGTTTTGTCTGTAAAACAGTGTAAAAATATTAATTTGGACTAATTGAACACTCTTTTTTAGGTACACATAACAATCCAGAAAGGAAGGGCCTTGCCCCAACTTCACAGATGCATCATGCTGCAATAACTACCACTGTCCATTCTGCAGCCCTACAGTTTACTACCCCTCCCCGTTGAACAAATGTCAGATACACATGGATCTTCATTTTAACAGAGCTGTTAGCCATGAAGGTAAAGTTTGAAAACATTCTCCCTGTGTGTGTGCATGTAGTGCATGCTGGAACTTCATTGTTGATGCAGGATTTGTATTTTTAAGTGACAATTTGTAATGGAAAACTGATAATAATATTTATATCTATGTGCTTATGTTTAAGAATACACCATTCACAGATGTGGACTGGGATGTCGGCCGCAGCTGCATTATCACTGTCCATACTGCAGTTCAACAATAAAACGGAAAGACGATTTTATTAAACATATACATTGGTGCAAGAAGAAACCAGGTTCCAACCCTACAGTCCCACCAACCACCACCACCCCCGGGCACCAACCACCATCACCTCCCTGGCACCATCCACCACCACCCCCCTGGCACCATCCACCACCACCCCCCTGGCACCAACCACCACCATCACCTCCCAGGCACCAACCACCACCACCCCCCAGACACCAACCACCACCACCCCCCAGGCACCAACCACCACCACCCCCAAGGCACCAACCACCACCATCACCTCCCCAGGCACCAACCACCACCACCCCCCCAGGCACCAACCACCACCATTGTATTGTATTGAGTGTTTTTTCAGCTTCAGTTTTTTTTCTCTGCAGATCTCCTTAATGTGGGATGTGACTGCACCTGCACTGAATATATATTATATACTGTACATTTCATCAAGATGAGACAATTGTTTACCCCAAGTTATATTGTTAAATAAATGTTATATTGTTCTGTTTGGGAACTTTGGACTTAATACTACCATACTTACCATTTCAGTATATCAAAGTGTTTTTATTTCTAATTGTTTACCCCAAGTTATATTGTTAAATAAATGTTATATTGTTCTGTTTGGGAATTTTGGACTTAATACTACCATACTTACCATTTCAGTATATCAAAGTGTTTTTATTTCTTTATTTCTTTTTTTTAACAATTACTACAACAAAAGTGAGGACTTGACACCCAAATACACTATGTTGTAGTGGGTTTGATCAATGCTGTTCAAGTTTTGGGGGTAATATATCCCACTAAACGCCACATCTTAGTCCTCTCTCTGTCAGTGGCAAGACAGTTGTCATCTTCTCTGTCCCAGTCTCTTTTCATATTCTCGCAATTGCAACACCTTTATGATTCTGTGCATATAACAGTCCTGCAGAGACATGGTAAAATACCAAGCCTCAATCACGACATTATCTATGATGTTTATGGTTGCTCAGTGTTTAAATATATATTTATTGTCATTAGGCTAAAAACAAATAAAGACTAATTTTTTTATATTGCCTCATTCATGATTTAAAGAAATAATTTAAAATTTCACCTTAATTTGACAGTCTTAACTGCACCTACTGGTGCTGCCTATGATCTAAATCTCTTGCCACAAAAAAAAAAAGAGCCTACCAGCAAATACCTATGCTCTACAAATGACATCTGAAATAGTGCTGAATGAGCTACGAATCCCTGCCGTTTACCCTGGAAGTAAGTTCTTTAATTATAAGCTCCATCCTCATTATCAATTAAATCTTCATATATTGAGCCTCATTATCAATTAAATCTTGATATTTAAGCTCCATGCCTCATTATCAATTAAATCTTCATATATTTATTAAGGTGTAACGCTGATTTAGTTGCAGTGCAGTTCTACTAGTTGCAGTTATAAAGTAATCCAGTAGGGGGCTCTGTGACGTCTAGAACTGCGGTTCAGATCTGCTGCTCAGATCTGCTGCCTCCGGGTCTGCAGCCGTATACTATTGGAAAATCCCAGAAAGCACACAATACACTGAATGTTAAAAGTTCGTTGTTTTTTGGGTGTAATTGATGTCAAGATGTGTTTTTCATGTCACAATCCCTTTAAAAGCAGCAAGACACAATTAAACAGTAAATAACAAATAAAGTGATAAGAAAAGAGGTAAAATAATAAAAAGCACAAGTTGTTAAAAGTAAGGGCAGTAGAGTACAGCAGGTAAGTATTTAATTTAGGAGTACGCTTCAGTAAATAGTAATGTTTTTAGGCCTGATTTAAAGGAGCTGACAGTTGGAGCAGACCTCAGGTCTACAGGAAGTTTGTTCCACCGGTGAGGAGCAGAATAACTGAACGCTGCCTCACCTTGCTTGGTTCTGGTTCTTGGGACACACAACAAACCAGATCCAGATGAACCTCAGAGGTCTGGGAGCTTCATAGGGAACTAACAGACCAAGCATGAATTTTAGACCATAAAACCATTCAGTGCTTTGTAGACCAGCAGTAGGATTTTAAACTATATCCTTTGACTCACTGGAAGCCAGTGTAGTGATTTCATGACCGGTGTAATGTGGTCCAGTTTCCTGGTGTTTGTAAGGACTCTGGCAGCGTTCTGGATCAGCTGCAGCTGCCTGATAGATTTCTTGTTAAGGCCTGTAAAGATGCCATTGCAATAATCCAACCTACTGAAAATAAATACTGTCAAAAGGACATGCATATACGTGTTGTTTCGAGTCATTTTGGTACAGTTCATATGTTGCATTCAGGTTGCATTAAAATATTCGTCATTCATTCCCAGTTGGAATGTCTAAGCGCCATATAGTGACTCTTTTCTTGGTTTCGTTGGTTTCTTCCCATTTTCGATAGATTTGGAATATCAGAAGATATTTTTGGGATTAATTGAAAGTCCTGGAAAAAAACGATTACTGTAAACTACCTATATATGAGTTTAGAGTTTAGAGTTTATTAATTTAGCACAATTAGATGCATAAAGCACTGCGCAAGGAGGGAACGAAGTTCTATAGCGAACTTATACAAGGTTCCACCCCTGTCAAAAAAACAAAACAAAGGACAAGCAGACAGCATGCATGAGCTAAACAACAACAAAAGACAAAGATCAATAGCAACAGGAATTCAAGTACTTGAAACAACTAATAGTAAAAGACACAAAGAAAGAACAAAAAATGTGACAAAAGCAGTACAATGAGAAAGAATATATAATTAAAGGTCGATAAAATTAAAGGTCGAGTAGAGAAAGTAAATTAGGTTCCTGTGGAAAGTAAAAATTCCTTTAGGTTTTTTTTGAAAATGCATTGGGAGGAGGTGGACCTCAGTGAAGAGTTTAAGTCAGACCAGAGCGGAACAGAGCTGATATGGTTAATAAATATAGAATAGAATAGAATAGAATAAGCTTTATTGGCCAAGTATGAACATGCCAGACAGGGAATTTGTTTTTGTTTTCTTTCGCTCACTGAACCCAGATTTAAATAGTTACAAACAGTAATAGACAAATGGCTCTTATTAACATATACACAATTTAAAAGTGATAATAACCATGTCTACCTCATACTGCTGCACCTTTCACCTATTCATGGCGCCACAGCGCGGATGGCGGCCAGGGTGAGTTGGTGCGTGTTACTTGCCTTCCGACTGCAGCTGGCCTCGTCAACAAGTTACATTAAAGCAAAGACCACACTTCTGACCCTAAGAGTCCCATTAACGCATATCCTAGGTCACCTTTGTACAGACTCACTACTCCGGCACCAACATGTTGTACATTTTTTGTTTTAATATTATTTGTTCTTTGGTATTGCACTATTCACCACAACAAATTCCTTGTGTGTGTTAAACTACTTGGCAATAAACTTCTTTCTGATTCTGATTCTTTTTTTTTTATTGTATATATGTTAATAAGAGCTGTAATTTGTCTATTTACTGTACAGTGAGCGAAAATAACCGAGTCAAATTCCCTGTCTTGTTTGACCTGACTTGGCCAATAAACCTGATTCTGATTCTTTTTTTGAAATTGTATATATGTTAATAAGAGCTGTCATTTGTCTATTTACAGTACAGTGAGCGAAAATAACGGAGTCAAATTCCCTGTCTTGTTTTACTTGGCCAATAAACCTGATTCTGATTCTTTTTTTTAAATTGTATATATGTTAATAAGAGCTGTCATTTGTCTATTTACTGTACAGTGAGCGAAAATAACCAAGTCAAATTCCCTGTCTTGTTTTACTTGGCCAATAAACCTGATTCTGATTCTTTTTTTAAAATTGTATATATGTTAATAAGAGCTGTCATTTGTCTTTTTACTGTACAGTGAGCGAAAATAACCGAGTCAAATTCCCCGTCTTATTTGACCTGACTTGGCCAATAAACCTGATTCTGATTCTTTTTTTAAAAACTGTAATAAGAGCTGTCATTTGTCTATTTACCCTACAGTGAGCGAAAAATAACCGAGTCAAATTCCCTGTCTTGTTTTACTTGGCCAATAAACCTGATTCTGATTCTTTTTTTAAAAATTGTATATATGTTAATAAGAGCTGTCGTTTGTCTTTTTACTGTACAGTGAGCGAAAATAACAAACAGAGTCAATTTCCCCCTCTTGTTTGACCTGACTTGGCCAATAAACCTGATTCTGATTTTTTTTTTAAAAATTGTATATATGTTAATAAGCAGGGGTGCACACAAGCCGGGACTCGAGGGCCAGTCTACTGCACGTTTTAGACGTTTCCCTGCCTCAACACAACCCTGATAGACAAAGGCTGTGTCACCAACAGAGTTGTGTAAACCTTGATGACATGTTGATGACGACCAGTGATTAGAATCAGGTGTGTTGAAGACGGGGAAACATCTAAAACATGCAGTAGACTAGCCCTCGAGTCCCGGCTTGTGTGCACCCATGTTAATAAGAGCTGTCATTTGTCTTTTTACTGTACAGTGAGCGAAAATAACAGAGTCAAATTCCCTGTCTTGTTTGACTTGGCCAATAAACCTGATTCTCATTCTGATCTGCCTGTGAACGCAGCACAGACAAATCTCGCGATAGAGGTTGTCCTCGCGAGGTCCTGCGTGAGGCGCGGGGAAGAGCAGGGTCTTGCTAGCGGGAACGTGCTGCCTCCCTCTGCCGCCGGCGCGTCTTTCACAACAGAGAACACGATCTTCCCACTTACGGCGCTAAAGTTCGGAAAACCACCAACGGCTCTTAAGCGTCACCACCCAAGGAAGACAACAGCAGAGGATATATATCCAAGCAGAAGAGATAAATTTGAGAGAGATGTCGGAGAGCGCTGAGTGCGTGGAGCCGCGGGAAGAGCCGGCGGAGCCTGAAGAAGCCGCAGCAGCAGAGGTGAGAGTTCAGGATAAAACTGGCTTCTTCTCTTCTCCTCAACGTCTACATGTCTCACAAACGTCACTCGGCTAGCAATTCGTATGAATACTCGTGTATGGGGTTCTTGTTTCGTCCGTGTTGAACTTTTGCACCAGTGTTAATACGGACTCTTTGAGCTACTTAGCCGCTATGTAGCTTTGCCGTAGCGGCTAATGCTGCGTTCCATTTACCTCGGAAGTCGGAACTGGGAATGACGTCATAGCCGAGTTATCAGCGTTCCAGTTACAAAAAATGTAAATTAAATAATGTAAATTACACTATAGCAGCATATATATGCCAAACAATACTTGTATACGACTGATTTAGTGTGACCAAAACTAGAATGAAGTGCTACGAATTTTTACAGAGCTCTCTTCTACTGTTTACAACCGGGGCAGCCATCTTGGAATGGTAACTCGGGGGTGGTGAAGACTCTCCCACTTTCCCAGTGGGAAATCCCACTTCGAGGGGCGTTCCAGTTGAAAATTCCGACTGGGAACTGGGAAATCCCCACTTCCGAGGACAAATGGAACGCGGCATAACTGGCCGCGGCGATGCCGTCGTTTTGTAACAACACCAGGAGCAGCAGCTCTGTCCCTCCAACCAGCAGGGACGCCCACAGAGCAGCAGCAGCAGTTGCAACAATCAATCAATCAAATTTTATTTATATAGCACCTTTCATCCAGGTGCATGAAATACAAAGTGCTTTGACATTTTGAATGGAAAAATAAGCATAATAAACCAACAAATAAAAACTGGGAGACCAATGCACACTGACATACAAGTTTCAGTTTAGTTTCAGTTTATTTTTATTTGTTAGAGAGGGACAACGTACATTAAGAAACATTTTATAAAATGAAATGTAAATGTACCCAATTGTAGCCAAAAGGCTAGTTTACATTGGCAGTCCCCCTGCCAGAAATAATAGGCTAGTACCTAGTAAAAAAGATTAAAACACAAGTACAAACGCATCAGCAATAACATATAACATATATAATTCAACCCTTACAATATACACAGTTCATCCCCACATCGATAGTATACACATCAATGTTCACATCTTTGATTATCGATCAACCAATTCCTAAGATTATATTTGAAGACGTTGTATGAAATGGACTCTCTAATGTTCTGTGGGATGTTATTCCACTTAGGTGCTGTTTTATAAGAGAAAACTGATTGCCCAAATGCGCCCTTTCTAAAGGGGATAATGCATGCATTAATAGTGATAGTGTCTGCTGCATGGGGGCACAGTGCTTTTGGCATAAATAACAGACAATACCTTCCTCAGAAAGCCTGAGCCAGGTACATTTCTTCAGCCACCGTTTGTCAAACCCACTGGCTCTGTGTTTTTGAGAAGATCTGTAAAGATGGATAAAAAGTGATGCTTAAATCACGTACACGTTGGCTTCGCGTTGATATGCGCCTATTGACTTTGAAACTGACTAACGTTACCCTCGCCTCGCCAACTCGTCCTGTCCACTCTGACCTTCGCTATCACCTTTCAAGCATATTTGTGCACTACTTTCAGCCCTGACAAAATTGCTGCATCTCGTCAGTAACATGATTTATTACTTTTTAACTGCCTGTAACGTTAATTGTCTGCACCGTTTCACCTGCACTCTTGCTTCTCCTAGTCGCGAGGTCGCTTTTTAAAGTACTGTGTACATATACCGAATATAAGACGAATAAAAAAGACATGCTCGGATGCAAAAGAAACAATATTTACCTGTTTGAACAGCCAGGGAAAACCAGGACGCCGATTTTTAATACAACAAATAGCGGAAAAACGCAGAAAATAATTCTCGAGATTTAGTCTTCTTCTTCTGGTGCACTGTCGTTGATACAGCACCTTCACAGCGGCGCAATGCTGCAACTGCAGTTAAAATAACATCCATCCAGTCCATTTTGTAAATTGCCAGAAAATAACAATTTTCATGACGTCGGAGTTTTGAGAGCTGGGAATTAGCACGGAATTAGGCGGAGGAAAAACCCTGCACTTTTGGTTATTTTTGGTTACTTCCAGATCAGCTCGGTGCTTGTAATCACCGGTGATTATACAACTTTGTTGTAACGAAGGAAGACGATGATTAGAAATGAGGAGCACCCCTCAACTGTCCCACCACCCTCTTCGTTTTGAGAAGGGACAGGGCAGTAAAATCCTGTTGTGGCGGAGAAGTGATGTTGCTTCAGGCAAGGCAAGTTTATTTGTAGAGCACAATTCAACACAAGGTAATTCAAAGCTTTACATAAACATTAAAAGCGGCAAGCAATTAAACAGTAAAAATAAAATGAAAAGAGGTAAAATAATAAAAAACACAAGTTGTTCAAAAGTAAGGGTGTTAAAGTACAGCAGGTAAGTATTTAATTTAAGAATACGCTTCAGTAAACAGTAATGTTTTTAGGCCTGATTTAAAGGAGCTAACAGTTGGAGCAGACCTCAGGTCTACAGGAAGTTTGTTCCACCGGTGAGGAGCAGAATAACTGAACGCTGCCTCACCTTGCTTGGTTCTTGTTCTTGGGACACACAACAAACCAGATTCAGATGACCTAAGGGGTCTGGGAGCTTCATAGGGAACTAACAGATCAAGCATTCACTTCTTTGGGTCGAGTTTCGCCTAAAACTCTCAGACCAAATGTTTTTCTTTAAATATGTGAAGATCAACAGTTGGAAAGTTGACTTTTATACCAGCTATATTCAACATACACTAAAGACAAGTCACTAAGTTAAACGCTGCGCTATCAGACTCTGTTATTCACAAAGTTATAATTTCAAAAGGACAGAAACCATAGCCACTTACATAAATATGACATATTATATTAGTGATTGGTGAATGGTTTTATGTTTGTATTTTAACAGCATTCATGGTGTATCTCCTTTTAAACTGCACAAATTAATCACAAACACCTGTTTTTTATTGATTGTGAATGACTTGTAGCCCAAAAAATGTCCTTTCTGCTAAGAAAAGAAAGTATTTCAGAAGAAGAGAAACCTTATATCAATAAATATAATACTGAATGTTTGAGTAGGCTTGTCACTATTATTGTTTTCCCAGTTATTCTCATAATCTTTCATGGTTGTTAGAGTAATTTCCCATAACCAAAATCGAGAAAAGCAGATGGTTGAAACCATCAGAAATATATATTTGTGTCCCCCACTGCTGCTATTGTTAATGATGCTACATGTTTATACGAGTTCAATTTTAATATTTAAACAATTTAATTACACTCAGTAGATGGTAAAAAAAAAAACAAGCACCTGATGTGATCTCCTTTACATCACTTTTGATCATCCATTCTTAGATGCTTTAAGTGTAGACATCCAAACAGCCACTAAACACAACTGTTATTTTAATCTGTCTCAGGAGAAGTCTGACTCTTCAGATGCTGGAAAAGAGTCTTCTTCAGAGGCAGGTCCTGACGGACAAGATGCATCCTCCTCACCAACCAAAGAGTCTTCTGCAGGTTATGAGGAGAAAGTGGTAAGTATATTTTGTTATCAGCTAACATTATGTGGCTTGCCTCTCTCCTCTTGGTTCAATGACTTTAATAAGCCTTTAATTTCACGTGCAGCAAACAGACCGGACCAACAGATTTGAGTATCTGTTGAAGCAAACAGAGTTGTTTGCTCATTTCATCCAACCGGCTGCACAGAAGACTCCCACATCCCCTCTTAAGATGAAACCTGGACGCCCTCGGATCAAGAAAGATGAGAAACAGAACCTGCTCTCTGCTGGAGAGTAAGAACCTGTCCCATCAAAACCATTTATATGGGCCGAGAAAGTTTTTTCTCATTTTTAATCTTAAAACCTTTTTGTCATCTTCTGTTTAACAGCAACCGTCACCGTCGCACAGAGCAAGAGGAGGATGAAGAACTTCTGAATGAGAGCACAAAGACCACTAATGTGTGCACTCGCTTTGATGACTCTCCATCTTGTAAGCTACAACCCGTTTGTGTGAAATTGACTGATGCGTTAAGAGCTAGTATATAGCAAATATATATGATGACCAGCTAAGCAGGTTTTATGTTTACTTGTCTTTTATTCAGATGTAAAATCAGGAAAAATGAGGGATTATCAGGTCCGTGGTCTGAACTGGCTGATTTCTTTGTATGAGAATGGAATCAATGGTATCCTTGCAGATGAGATGGTCAGTACCTGGTCCAGTTTTAAATTGTTACTTCCGCACTGGTATTACCTTTTTGTTGTCAGATGTATTCTGTTTAACAACATGCTCCGCTTGCCCTGTCCACTTGTTATCAGGGACTGGGAAAGACTCTCCAAACCATCTCCCTGCTGGGTTACATGAAGCATTACAGAAATATTCCCGGTCCCCACATGGTGCTGGTTCCCAAGTCCACCCTCTACAACTGGATGAACGAGTTCAAGCGATGGGTGCCCTCACTTCGTGCAGTCTGTCTGATTGGAGACAGAAATGAGAGGGTAGGCTGTGTAGAATATTTTTGGATGAATGACTATTGGAGTGTTAACTTAAATATTCACTGTTATGATGATTTTGAGTACAGTTCCATTTAGTACATTGCATAGAACTTGTTTAGTTGGAATGAAGTTCAGTCAGATGTGAAACATCTCTGTATATCTTTGTGGCAATTGCAGAACGCCCTGGTCAGAGATGTGCTGCTGCCTGGAGAGTGGGATGTGTGCGTGACGTCCTATGAAATGCTCATCATTGAAAAGGCCGTGTTCAAAAAGTTCAACTGGAGATACTTAGTCATTGACGAAGCTCACAGGATCAAGAATGAGAAGTCAAAGGTCAGGCAGTTGCGGAAATAAAATGGCCATTTGCATAGTTTTACATGTGTTTTTGCAAGAAAATGTCAAAGATTATTTGTCTTCACTTTTCCATAGCTATCAGAAATTGTGCGTGAATTTAAAACCACCAATCGCCTACTTTTGACCGGTACGCCACTTCAAAATAACCTTCACGAACTTTGGGCTCTGCTCAACTTCCTGCTGCCTGATGTCTTCAATTCAGCAGAGGTAAGACTTGTTTCAACTACCGTTCGTGTTTATTTTAGGATTTTAATTGAAATACCTCTGCCCTTAGTTTCTCTCTGTTAAGACATGTAGCATTCTAACACTTATTTAATTTGTAATTGTTTTTAAGGATTTTGATTCGTGGTTTGACACAAACAACTGCTTGGGTGATACGAAACTGGTTGAACGTCTTCACACTGTAAGTATTGAATGTTAGTTAATTTCAATTTGAATGCAGACATCTAGGTTTTAGGGAATAACATTTGAGGATGCACTTCTTGAAATCCCTTACGGATGATGTCGTGTAGGTGCTGCGCCCTTTTTTGCTCCGACGTATCAAAGCGGATGTAGAGAAGACTCTGCTGCCAAAGAAAGAGATCAAGATATATGTGGGCCTGAGTAAGATGCAGCGAGAGTGGTGAGTATCCTCAGTTGAGCCTCAGTTTTAGTGCATCACAGAGCTACAAAAAACAAAACCTTTATTTTTGTGCCTCAATCCATCAGGTACACAAAGATTCTGATGAAGGACATTGACATTCTGAACTCTGCGGGTAAAACGGACAAGATGCGTTTGCTGAACGTTCTCATGCAGCTGAGGAAATGCTGCAACCACCCGTACCTATTCGACGGGGCCGAGCCTGGCCCACCTTACACAACTGACCTCCACCTGGCGGTGAACAGTGGCAAGATGATGGTGCTGGACAAGCTGCTGCCCAAGATGAAAGTGCAGGGTGTGTTGATCACCCATTGGAAACGGAACTCTCCGTTTTTATCTATTTTCCAGTGTTGACACTGAATGTGTATATCCAAAACTGACATATCATAATCAAGTTTTGTTGTTTTTTTTTTCTTCTTTGGTTATTCCTTCCTAGGTTCACGTATACTTATCTTCAGTCAGATGACCAGGGTGCTGGACATCTTGGAAGACTACTGCATGTGGAGGAACTATGAGTATTGCCGCTTGGACGGACAGACGCCACACGAGGAGAGACAGGTAAGATGTGATTTATAAAAAAAAAAAATAATAATAATTTTTTTGAAAGGTGCTGAAATTACAACTTGTTTTATGTTTGCAATAAAAGGCTCATTTGAATGCGTCTTTTTTTTTTTTTTTTTTTTTAATAAACAGATCTCCATCAATGCGTACAACGAACCCAACAGCTCCAAGTTCATCTTCATGCTGAGCACGAGGGCTGGTGGCCTGGGCATCAACCTGGCTACTGCTGATGTCGTCATCCTCTACGACTCTGACTGGAACCCCCAAGTGGACCTGCAGGCTATGGTGTGTTCCCTGATGCGATACTCTTTCCACATCCATTCACTCTAATCAGAAGCACATCCATTCACTCTAATTAAAAGCAAACATAACAAGTCCATTTTATTTTTAATTTGCTAATTCTTTTGTCGGACAAGACATTTTTTTTTTAGTTTTAGTTAGCTTTGATCATCACTCTGAAATAATTAGCTAATTAAATTGTAATGGCAAAATAACTTTATTAAACCATTTTAATTTTGTTTTCATTTTAGGACCGAGCTCACAGGATTGGTCAGCAGAAGCAGGTACGAGTTTTCCGTTTCATCACTGAAAACACCGTGGAGGAGAGGATTGTGGAGAGGGCCGAGATGAAACTCCGCCTGGACTCTATTGTCATTCAGCAAGGTAACTCTTTTCACCTACCTGTGTTGTGATAGATTTTACAGCAGATAGAAAAATACATTTGTATTCTTTAAAGGGGACCTATTATGAAAAACCCGTTTTCTCTTGCTTTAACATATATAAAGTGGTCTCCCCTCAGCCTGCCAACTCAGAAAAGGAGGAAAGTAACCAAATTCTGCAGTGTCTGTACAGCCGCCCGGATGAGCCATCCAGTGTGATGTGGCTTCTACGAGCCGTTCAGATTCTGCTCCTGTTGTTATGTAAAGACGGGCGATGAAACCATGGCCACAACTAACTCCGCCGGCCGGAGCTTCCGCCATTTTTTCGTTGCGGTGTATCGCGTATTTGCGTCAGGCAGCCAATCAGCACAGTGCCTCATTATCATAGCCTCCCCGCCCACTCAGAATCCTGCATAGATAATGAGGTTAGAAACGGTAAAGATAAAGACATGGCCCAGAGGCTGAATTCTAATTTATATAAAAAAAAACAATCAAAAGCTTGTTTTTAAGACATTCAAGGCCTGTTTAAAATAGCTATTAGATGCCATAATAGGTCCCCTTTAAGAAACACATTTTATTTCTTCTTTTTATCATGAATAATTAAAAGCCACAGTCCACATAGAGTACTGGATGGAGACCAGTAAGTGTTGTAGACATGACGGTATGTTTCTCCTACATGTTTCCATCTAATAGGACGACTCGTGGATCCAAGTGCAAACAAGATAGGTAAGGATGAGATGTTGTCCATCATCCGCCACGGTGCGACGCATGTGTTTGCTTCCAAGGACAGTGAGATCACAGATGATGACATTGATCAAATTCTGGAGCGAGGAGAAAGGAAGGTGAGTCTAGAATCATTACAGTCCAGATCAACCGTTTCTTTTGTGCTTATTTTTTTGGTCTCAATTTGAAATATTACATGTGTTGTTTTCCAGACAATGGAGATGAAGGAGAAACTGTCATCTCTGGGTGAGAGCACTCTCAGAAACTTCACCATGGACACGGAGAACAGCAGCGTGTACACATTTGAAGGAGAGGACTACAGAGAGAAGAAAAAGGTGAAGGGTTGAGCCAGCAACAGCATATGTTCTAAATCCTCCCCACTCTGAGAACGTTCAATGTTTATCTGACTCTTGTCTTTGCTTTGTTTCTCAGGTCATTACGAACTGGATCGAGCCACCCAAGAGAGAACGGAAAGCCAATTATGCCGTGGACGCCTACTTTAGAGAAGCTCTGCGAGTCAGTGAGCCCAAAGCGCCCAAGGTAGGACCAGAGCAGCCTACAGAAGACATGCGCATGTAAAGCGTTAGTGCTGTAAAAACTGTAACATCAATGTCAATGTTCCAGGCTCCTCGTCCTCCCAAGCAACCAAATGTCCAAGACTTTCAGTTCTTCCCTCCTCGGCTATTTGAGCTTCTAGAAAAGGAAATTTTGTTCTACAGAAAAACAATAGGATACAAGGTATGTAAAAGAAGTACATAGAGGACATTTCCTACTTGTCTTTGTCATTAGAATCTTCTTCAAATTGTTCATGGTCACGTGTCATTTCAGGTTCCTCGTAATCCGGAGCTACCAAACTCAGCTACAGTTCAGAAAGAGGAGCAGGGCAAGATCGATGAGGCCGAGGCTCTGACGGAGGAAGAACTGGAGGAGAAGGAAAACCTTCTGCAACAAGTAGAGTGGACTTTCAGTCATCATCCCAATTTTTTTGCTGATGCTGTCAGTAAAGGCTGAGGTTTGGTTCTGCGTCAAAACGACGCTGTGCCTACGGCGTGTGGTTTTCGTCCACGCAGACCACACGCCGTCACCTGCGCCGTCACTGACATGCACCTCCCAAAAATTGTAACTATGCGTCGAGGCGACGCAGACCACACGCAGACGGAGAGGGCGGTGATTGGTTCACTTGGAAGCAACGCATTTCCGGTTTGAAGCAGTCGTGAACTTTCAGGGCTCTTTTCTTCATTTATATGTGATTTTTTTTTTTTTTTTTTTTGTTTTGTTTTGTTTTGTTTTTTTGCACAATAGTTGTCCTTATCTCCTTGATTTACTGTGACCGGAAAAAGTCGGATAAACCATTCAGAAAAAGATAGCTAACTAGCAGGCACGGGGGGTACTGCACCGCGACGAAATGGAGTGACGGAGAAGTCCGAAGGGTTCACGACGGCGTCACGGCTGCGGCGTGTGCTCTGCGTTGGTTTGACGCAGAACCTTAATTCAGCCTTTAGTGATTGAATATTGTTTCATTTTGTTTTTGTTTTTTTTTTTTAGTCTCAGTTGTGCATACATTAATCAAGTGTTTATTTACTGCAGGGATTTACTATTTGGAACAAACGGGACTTCAACCAGTTCATCAAAGCCAATGAGAAGTGGGGGAGAGATGACATTGAAAACATTGCCAGAGAAGTTGAGGGGAAAACTCCAGAAGAAGTCATGGAATATTCTGGTGAGCTATAGTTTCTTTTTCTTTCTTTTTTGTTTGTTTTAAGTTTTGCATTGGATATATTTTGTAACTCCTTGTTTATATGTATTCCTCCAGCTGTATTCTGGGAACGCTGCAATGAGTTGCAGGATATTGAAAAGATCATGGCCCAGATAGAGAGAGGCGAATCCAGGATTCAGAGAAGGATCAGCATCAAGAAAGCTCTGGACTCAAAGGTAGCAGGCTGTCAGAAATGTGGCTCGTTATTTATGGTTTAAGCAAGTAAATCAGCATTCCTGATCAACAGAGCTTCTCGCATTTTCTTCCAATTTTCTTGCAATATTCTTCCAGATCGGTCGCTACAAGGCTCCCTTCCATCAGCTCAGAATCTCTTATGGCACCAACAAAGGCAAGAACTACACAGAGGAAGAGGACCGTTTCCTCATCTGCATGCTTCACAAACTGGGCTTCGATAAAGAGAGCGTGTACGATGAGCTTCGTCAGTGCATCCGCAACTCGCCTCAGTTCCGCTTCGACTGGTTCCTCAAATCCAGAACTGCCATGGTGAAATTCCTGTATTCTTTAGATATTTTCTCCTGTTTGTGTGTGTGTACACAGTTTTATTTATGAATAAATATGTAATTTCATTCTTTTTTTTCCCCCTTCCTTTTGTGCCGTAGGAGCTCCAGAGGCGATGTAACACTCTGATCACACTGATAGAGAGAGAGAACATGGAGCTGGAGGAGAGAGAGAAGGCAGAGAAGAAGAAGCGCGGACCAAAGGGGGGCTCAGTAAGTTACAAATTCATCTCATGTTAAAGATCCAAAGTAATCTGCCAAGAGTTTTTCATGCGACGTAGAAAAAAAATCAACTAAAATACATAAAAAACACACCGAAATATGAAGAGTTGTTTACTTTGGACACATTTTAATTAGTAGCATGAAACTTGCCTCGGGATGTATTTATAAAGATGGCACAGCTGTTTCTGACAACTTCCTTGTTTTTTTTTTTTAGGCGCAGAAACGAAAGGCAGAAGGAACTCCAGATGGTCGGGGTCGCAGAAAAAAGCTGAAATTGTAAAGCAACTTACAACCTGCACTGTGAGAATTTGAAAGCGGCAGCCAGCTCCAGTACCTTTAGTCGTAGCGTGTATTTCTCTGCGGTCTGTGATGGTGTACTTCGTAAAGTTCCTGATGGACTGATCTTTTTGTGTTGGGGTTGTTTTTTTTTTTACTAGAAAGCGCTCCCTTAAGAGCCTGTGTTGTCACCTACCTAGACACTGCAGCTGTGCTGATGTAGTTTTTTGTTTGTTAGCCCTTTTTTTTCTTACTAGTTATTAACTGAAATAATTGTATTTATACCTGTCAGGTTGTACTGCATTCCATTGCGTGATCATATGTACCTTTTTTATTTTTAAAAAGAGGTTTGTTGTTTCATCTTCTTACGTGAGGTAGATATTGTCCTTTTGAACATCACAAATAAACCTCCCCTTTTTATAATTAAAAAAACAAAAAAACGTCTGGTTAAAAAGAGACTCAATCAAAAATGACTTTTATATTTGGCAGCCAAACTTTTTCTTGCATCCAAATCTTTAAAGTTGTCACAAAAAAAGAAAAGCCATAAAGGTCTTCTAGCAATTTGTTACAAATATTTTCAGCTGTAGAAGAAAAATGTTTCTTTTTAGGAGTGATGAGCAAACCAGAAAGACATTGGTTCATCAATTTTTCAAGTGTCACCAGGGTGTAGTAATACCTTTTTTGTCAGTCCTGCTGTGATATGTACACAAACTTGCATCAGAATTAAGCTACATTTCTGTCAAACACAATTTAAAAAAAAAAAAAAAAAAAGCGGGGTTTCTGCATTGTCAAAAGGCTAAAATGGCATGTACAATCCCTTTTTAATAACTAGTGGCACTGTCATCAGCGGTGGACAGATGTACCTCAGGCTTTTGAAAGCGCAACAGAAAAATACCTAAAAACATTTTCATTCATTCAGGTCAATTTCATCTAACATTCAGTCCAGTTTTCCTTCTACTCTATAAAATAATGAATGGCATGAATCAGTGTAATACAAAAAAAAAAACATTTTTAAAGGATAAGCATGTAAATTTTCTTCAGAGAAACAGTTACCATTTGCTTCAGAATTAGTCATATTTCCTTTACCGCACGCATTTGAAAAGACCAAATGAATTGCAATATCTTACACCTGGGCAACCAATTAAAGAGGCGATTATCATTTCAAAGGGGCTTCTACATATTTTCATTATTCTGAAATCAAGGCTCAAACATACATTACAGTATTGTGAAAACTAACCGTCGTCAGAAATTGCCTCGAGACTGATGCATCTCTGCATGTAGACTCCGAGCACTACATCTCACACCGTCCGTAGGTTGCAGAGAGCTCTCTATTCAGTGCTACACACGTAGGAATCTAAGGCACAGTGGTGGAGGAGACTATTACAGTCTTTTAGAGAAGGGCAGATGTTTGTGATGGAGCAGTTTCCACCTTTAGACCTCAGTGCTGTCTGGACTGCTCCACGTGCCCGCAGGGCCATGGCTGTAGCCGTTGTAGGCGGAAGAAGAGGAGGAGGTGTACGGAGGGAACTGAGCTTTCTTTTCTCTCCTCTTGCGCCGGAGCAGCAGGATGACAATAATGGCGATGACAGAGATGAGGATGATGAGGCCTGCGACGCCCACAAACATGGGTAGGTAGGAGGTGTCGGCGGGCTCTCTGCTTGAACTCTCCAGGAGAGGGTGCTCTAGGTAGGCGTCGTGATTAGGGGACCAGGGCTGCCTTTGGCTGATCACAAGGCGGTCTGTCCGGTCCAGAGCAATGTGCTGGATATTGGTTCCCCGGTTGTTTTCAGTGCCAATGTCCTGGCCAGCAGCCTGACCGGAGGAGGCAGAGGCAGCACGGCGGTGGCGAGTGGCTGCGTTGGAGGTTTGAGGATGCTCAACAGAGGAGATGCTGTGATGGAGATACTCCAGGCTACGCTTGCCAATGTTGCGGTTGGCATTTTCTCTGGAGCGGACAGTGTAGATGGTGTGCATGAACCATTCCCGACCTGCAGCCACCTGGTAAAAAAAAGAAGCCCAACATGTTTCCTATTAATTTTCCCTCTTTATGTGTTGATGCGATGTGTAAACACCAGAGGTGGACAGAGTACTCGACCCCAGTACTTGAGTAAGAGCACAAATACTACTGGTCAAAATTTACTCCGTTACAAGTAAAAGTAGCTCAGTCAAAATATTACTCGAGTAAGAGTAGAAAAGTACTTGCTTTTAAAGGTACTTAAGTATCCAAAAGTAAATGCTTTTAAATTTACTTTAAGTAAGAGTAAGAGTAAATTTCTTATTTTCCACGTCAGTAAATTACTATATTTTTTCTAAATTAATTTAAAGATCTTTTAACTCTTGTTTCTCAGAATTAACTCTTTGAAACCAGCTGCACTGATGTGCTGCTTTTAGAACCACAATGTTATATAGAACCTGCAGAAACACCAAAAACAAATCAAATGAATGGGATCATAAGAGGACAGCAGATGATGCAGAGTTTATTAACAATCATGAACTGAAACCAAATGAACCTGCACCATCCAACTAAGTCTGGATCCCCCTCAAAGACCACTGCTTTACAAAAAACTACATCTCTGCTTTCAATAACTCAATGTTGAAGTCACTTAACTTTACAGGAAGGACATGTACCAGTACAATATAGCAATATAGAGCATAACAAACTGTCTCCCCATTCAGCCATTCAGAGGCTTGACGTATTTCCGCTTTACGTACATCCCAGTGGAGAGCGTGCACTGTGATAGGTCTCTTCCTTTGACAAAAACAGCTTGTGTCCAATAGGATTTTACGGAAGAAGAAAAAAGAGCAGACCTGAAAGTAACGAGTACTTTTCAGCCTTCCTAGAAATTTACTCGAGTAAAAGTAAAAATATTTGTCTTGGAAATGTATTCAAGTAAGAGTAATAAGTACCAAAGGAATCTAATACTCAAGTAAAGTACAAATCCTCTGGATATGTACTTAAGTACAGTACTCAAATAAATTTACTCCGTTACTGTCCACCACTGGTAAACACGTGGTGTCTGACAATTACACTGACCTGGAAGAGTGGGGAGGAAGATAACGTGAAGCCATCCGAGCCTGGTTGCATGACTAAAGAAAATGCTCCAGGGGTGTCCTGAGCCAATGTGGCCTTAAAAGCAACTTCACCAAATGCTGAAGCTTGGGTATCTGGCTGGGCTTTGTCCTGAAGAACAAAATGCATCAGAATCAGAAAAAAACATACCCGCCTTTCTTCCTTTTTATTATCTTCAGATCATTATTGCTGTTTACCAAGATTTTGAATCTGTAAAGCAGAGAGGGAGCATCAGCCAGGCAGCCGTACTCCTTATTAGTAGGGTTGTATTTGGGGACGTAACCATCTGCTCCGGTACAGAGGAACACCTTCTCAATGCTGCAGGAGAAGGAGTCGCCCAGGTTCTGGACTGGGTCCACCATCACACGGCCATAAATCATTGAACCTGAAGGGAAGTACAAATATATAGAGAGAGATTGGACATGGTCCTGAATTGTAACCCCACTTAAAACCACTAGATGGCAACTGTGAACTACCTTCTGAAAAAGCAGCATCAGTTCCTTCTCCAAAGCCCATGGAGCCATCAGATAGCCACAACTCTTTCTTGGACAGCAGAAACATCTGAGTGTTGAGACTGAACTCAGCGGCCACTGGGTCACTCACCTAGAGAAAACAGGTCAAATGATAAAGGCTCTAGTGGTTAGTGAAGGCCGTAAAGCCTTTCTTTGTGTTGTCCTCCAGGTGATCTAAAACCTTACTCTTTTTAGTTTTAGATCTGAAAATAATGAATACAACCTGAAGAATATAAAATTTGTAGTCTAACCTGCTGGAAGCGAATGTCCATGTCAAAGGTTAGTGGCTCTCGTGGGTGGCAGACGGGAGGGATGCTGAACTCTCCATTTGGTGATGCCATGCAGGGCACCAGTTTCACCGTGTATGTCCCAGAGTAGTCCCGCACCTACAGACCAGGCAGAGATGTGATTCAATTGCTAAGAATGTTCATTTACTTTTCTAATTGAGGGGCGCTTGCATAGCGCAGAGTAGGGTTGCCACCCGTCCCGTAAAATACGGAATTGTCCTTTATTTGAGAAAAAAATGTTGCGTCCCGTATTGAACTAATACGGGACACGATTTGTACCGTATTTTCATTAACTTTTACACCATATTCTAGTTGAATTATTGAAATAAATGAACCTTTACACCATATTCTAGTTGAATTATTGAAAAAAGTTAACTTTTACACCATATTCTAGTTGAATTATTGAAATAAGTTAACTTTTACACCATATTCTAGTTGAATTATTGAAATAAATTAACTTTTACACCATATTCTAGTTGAATTATTGAAATAAGTTAACTTTTACACCATATTCTAGTTGAATTATTGAAATAAACTAACTTTTACACCATATTCTAGTTGAATTATTGAAATAAGTTATTTTTTACACCATATTCTAGTTGAATTATTGAAATAAATTAACTTTTACACCATATTCTACTTGAATTATTGAAATAAATTAACTTTTACACCATATTCTAGTTGAATTATTGAAATAAATTAACTTTTACACCATATTCTAGTTGAATTATTGAAACAAGTTATTTTTTACACCATATTCTAGTTGAATTATTGAAATAAATTAACTTTTACACCATATTCTACTTGAATTATTGAAATAAATTAACTTTTACACCATATTCTAGTTGAATTATTGAAATAAATTAACTTTTACACCATATTCTTCACCTGTAGGCTATATTATACATTTGGGCTGATGTGGACATACATAGCATAGGAGGATATTTCAGTTGCTAGTATGGTTGTCTGTCTGTACAGTCATGCAAGTTCAATGTTATTAAAGCACTTTAAACTTTAAATCAAAGCATTTAGTTTTTTCATATAAAATAAACACATTTTTATTCAGTATAGAAGTTTTGGGGCTTTTTTTTTGGCTCCTGCGCTGCTGAAATCAGGTCGTCCCTTATTTCTATTTCTGAAAGGTGGCAACCCTAGCGCAGAGACTCACGGCAAAGTCCGAGACGAAGCTCCACTGCTGCATGGGCTGGTTGTACGTCGGCTCCGTCCTGACCAAGGCGAGCGTAAACGTCAGCCCAGGATGTTCAGCACACATCACCATGGATGACACGCTGGTTCCTGGTGACAAACATCCATCAGTCATACATTTTTACCTCTGCATTCTTTTCCTATCTAAAATACCAACCACATCTATATTTATTTGGTCACATCTCACATTGCTTGTGTCACTTTCTGTCTAACAATAAATATTTCAGGGTCATTTTGACATTTGCTTGAATGACCTCTGGCACTTTCACACAGGAAGACCCTGAGATGGAACTCCAGAAATAGATGAATAGACCACAGAGTAATCCAATCGGCGGCTGCATGTATAGAGGCAGATCCCACGGGATGGTCTATGGTATGTATGTATGTGTGTATGCATGTGGGTGCCACTCTCATACCTGAATGAGACATAACAAACTGTCCCCTGAAACGGGCTTCAGTTTTGAAGTTGACCACTAGACGCCCCTCCTCATTTATGCGCATGCTGGTCGGGTACATGGCTCCTATTTAGAGCAGAGGACAACATTTTATAGCTTTTCATGAATGAACCCCACTTTCCCCTATCAAAACTAGCCAGGAACATCTGAGAAAGTACCTTGTAGTTCGGCTTCAGGTGGACTGCCAATGCCCTCCTGCCACAATATAGCCGTATCGTATACAAAGGTGAGCTTGAGCTCTGACTGCAGGTCAAAGTGCTGCCATCCTCCAACAGCCACAGGAGAGTGGAAGACGTAGGACACGAACAAAGGGACACGCAGGGTGACGTAGGACTGGACCAGGTTGAGCACCTACAAAGAAAAATCGATCATTTAAAGGGTAATGTTGGAACATTTGAAGGAGAATCATTTGCATCTTTTTGAAACTGGGGCTGTTGCAGCTTGGGCATGTTCATACGCTTCAAGCCTGAAAACTGGAGTCATGCCTGCGCTTATTTTCAGCCCTCTTTGACTCATTGTTGGACTCAGAATCACACAGCACAAAATAAAGTCCATCCATTCGCTACGCCCATGTCATTCCTATTCAGGGTCACGGGGGTCGGCCAAAGGCTACACCAGCTGGTGATGAGCCAAGGGCAGGAGAAACCCCGGGCAGGTCACCAGTCCACCACAGGGCAACAATATGGAACGAATGGTTGGCCTAACATCAATGTTTTTGGTCTGTGGAGAGACCCACACAAGCACAGGGAGAACAATATAAACCCTGCACCGAAAGTCCCCCAGCTAGGATTTGCATTGGGGGGACTTTTCTGTAACTATGAGAGACAATTCTGGCTACTTAGACACCATGCTGCCCCAACAAGGGTCGCAACAAACAGCCGGATATCCCGTGTTTATTACCCCAAGTTAGCGGGTTGCATGTCTTTTTTTTTACATTAACTGACCAGTGTGGGCTACGACGGAGTATTAGGGCCAAACAAAAAAAAACAAAAAAAGGAAATTACGAGAATAAAGTCATAATGTAATGAGAATAAAGTCGTAAAATTATGAGAATAAAGTCATAATATTACGAGAATAAAGTCGTAATATTACGAGAATAAAGTTGTAATATATTATAAATTAATATATAAATATAACTTCACAAGATGCTCAATATTCTTCATTTTAACACAGGGAGAAGACTGCTCTTCCTGTTAGAGTTCTCATAAATTACCACTTTATTTTCATAATATTATGACTTTATTCTCATAAATTAACACTTTATTCATTACGACTTTATTCTCGCAATGTCACAACTTTATTCTCGGAATTTTACGACTTTATTCTCGGAATTTTACGACTTTATTCTCATAATATTACGACTTTATTTATTACGACTTTATTCTCATAATATTACAACTTTATTCTATTACGACTTTATTCTCGCAACATTACAACTTTATTCTCGTAATGTTACGACTTTATTCTCGTAATTTTACGACTTTATTCTCATAATATTATGACTTTATTCTATTACGACTTTATTCTCACAACATTGCGACTTTATTCTCGTAATTTTACGACTTTATTCTCATTATATTATGACTTTATTCTCGTAATTTCCTATTTTTTTTGTCTTAGTTTGGCCCTAATACTCGTCGTAGTGGGCAGCATTTGCAGTGACACATATTTTTACCTGTCCGTCCGTGCCTATGGAGCCTCCGCAATCATTCAGGAGCTCTGACATGTCGTAGTAACTGGTGAACTCCCAGAGGCAGGCCTCCAAATTCAGGTTCCTGTAGAAGCGGAGGGAGTTGGTGGAGCGCATGAAAGTGCTATATTGGTAGGGTGACGTCTCCCCGATGATTTCAGGGTTCTTCGTTGCATCGGTAATGAAGCCGTGGCCGGTTTGGATCTCATTGAAGTCCAGCAGGTTGGAGCAGCGGTGGTTGCCCACACGGGTCCCGTCTGGGCTCAGGGTCAGCTCAAAGTTGGAGAGAGGTCTCGTTGAGATCACTGGCAGCATTCCTAATGAGCGGAAAGGCATCTTATGATTAGGGCTGGGCATCGATTCAAATGTCAAGAATCGATTCGATTCCGATTCTTAAGATTCAGAATCAATTACTAGGATTTGATCGGATTCGATCCGATTGATTTGGGTTAGTGTTATTAAAAGTGTTTTTTTGATCCGTTGCCTGAATTATATGACTGTAAAATAACGGGCGGGAGGAGGCAGAGAAGCGTACAGTGTCCCCAACTTTTCTCCAAAGAAAAGTTTATTTAGTTCAGGAGTTTTAAAAACCAGCCCAACACTGCAGCTACTCTTCGACGCCGTGTTAATTGTTTGATAGTTTCACACCATGCACATGTGTGAATTAAATGACATGACTACTGGCATTAAAGTTCACCCGGCGAAAATGTAATTATGAAAAAAAATCGATCTTTAGACATACGAATCAATATTCAGGAATTAAAATGAAAATCGGGAAAAAAAAAATGTCAACACAGGCCTACTTATGATCAAATATTCATTTTCATTTCATTTTATTCTTTATTTCATTCAAAAAACAAAACAATTTAATACAAACACAAATACAAATGTTCCTAACTTATGAATGAAAAGGGAGCAGAAAGAAGAAGAATCTTATCTGATCTGCCCCTTTCACAAATAACATAAATTAAAAATAATAATAAAAAAAAAACAACTAAGTGAATAAAAACAACTAAAATAAAATTAAAATAACATTAAATAAAATTACCACCGCCTACGGGTATGTCAATCAAACTCAACATTTTTTGTTATATTTCCTTAACATACAGACAAATATTACTGAGAAAAGATAAAAATAAAACCTAACATGTATTACAAAAAATAAAATGAGCTTCTTACCATCCATGTGTGGCATGTTGATGCTCAGTTTGATGAGGTTAGGGAAGTCTGGATCATCTGGGCCTGTGTAGCGGATCTTAGCAGAGAAAGGCTCCGCTCCGACAGTTCCTGGGATGCGAGGCTGACACATACCTGCGAGGAGGAGTGAAAGTCAGTTTAGACCAGTATAAGTTAACCGGATGTCTGGGCCAGATACCCACTTCCTCCACGCACCTTCCTCTTTACTGATCACAACGATGGAACTGGACAGTTCCAGGCCAGAGTCTCCGTTGGTGTTGAAGGCTCTCGCCGCACACTGAACCCTGGAACCAGCTTGGAAGTAGATTGAATCCAAGGTGACAGACTTGGTGTTGGTGAAGAAGGTGTTAGTGTCCACCTCCCTCATGGGGCTGGTCACGCCGTCTGGTCCGGTGGGAGCGCTGACCAGCCAGCGGTACTGCGTGAGAGTGTCGTTGATGTTCTCCGCAGAGCAGATAGAGCCTGTTTTATCGAAGTCATGGTACTTCGGATTGCAGGCCTGAAAGGAGGTTAAGGAAATATAGACTATTATACCAGAAGGCCAGAAGGAGAGCACACATTAGGCCCATTTTAAAAACCTTACACTGGCTACCTGTTAGTTTTCGTGTTGATTTTAAAGTTCTTTTATTAGTTTATAAAGCGCTACATGGGCTTGCGCCAGAGTATATTTCAGAGATGTTTTTATTCTATAAACCAGGAAGGACCTCAGATCCTCTGGCTCTTCCTTTTTAGCTGTTCCACAGAGTAGAACTAAAACATTTGGTGATGCTGCTTTTAACCACTATGCTCCAAAACTGTGGAACAGCCTGCCTGAGGATCTGAGAGGAGCTGGAAATGTGGACATTTTTAAACGTAGACTAAAAACTCATCTCTTTGGTCTGGCTTTTATGTAGCATCACATTTTATAGTTTTAGTTTTATTCCGTTTAAATTTTTTTAAAGGTATCTGTTTTATTTATTTATCCATCTCTTATAATGTTTTTATTATTTTTATTGTTGTGGACTGATTATTATTATTTATTTTTTTAGCCTTAATCCTTGAACTTTTATCTTTTTATAAATTTTATATATTTTATATTGTATGTCAGGGTGCATTGGTCTCCCAGTTTTTATTTTTTTGGTCTCCCAGTTTTTATTTGTTTATTATGCTTATTTTTCAATCAAAATGTCAAAGCACCTTGTATTTCATGTACCTGGACGAAAGGTGCTATATAAATAAAATTTGATTGATTGATTGATTGATACATTTGTTTAAACATGCATTTAAAGGGAATGGTTTGCTTGTTAAGCTTTAAAGTGATGAAAGCAGGGCCGCACTTACCGTCACACACACAACAGGGTATCCATTGGGAGGGTGAGGCCTGTCTTTGCTTTTAGCTGTGTCATCATACATGAGCAGAGACACCACCTGGGGAACTGCAGGGAAGGTAACGTCTGCTACGCTGTCCATCTCCTCAATGTACACCATGGCTTTGTTCATCTAGCAGAAAGAGGATAAGACATCAGCAGCCGGACCTATGTCTGCAAACTACATCTTGGATGTTGGTGGGGAGCAGAAACAACATTCTTTCACCCGTCTTAAATATTGCAATACCATTTCCGGAAATTGTCACCCCTGGAAGAAGTATAGACAAAATACTAAGCGATTCCAGATGTAGTACATATTCAAAGACTTCTGATTCTCACAAATATTTTTAAACAATACAAGATAATGAAAGATTTGATATATAACTATCCAGTTACTGCTAATTAAAAACACTTTGTCATTGGCATAGATCAATCAGAGGAAAGAGGCCCTTGGGGTTTAATACTGTAATTACAGTATAATGAAGGACAAAACAATTTAGCAAAGAATGACCTATTTCTTATGTGTGAGTGGTCCGTGCATGGCTAGAATGTCACAGTTCTGTTTATAGGTTTGTCTGCTCTTTGGCTCCGCAGGGACATTCCCCTCAGCATCTCATTCCAGAGGGAAAAGCTTTTTATAAAACTGTGGTTCGGGTGTGCTGACAGCAACGCCAGCTGCTGCCTGTCTATTTTAACACAGGCTGACATGACAGGAAGCGAGTTCACGTGTGTGGACTTCCACTACTGTACCATCCATGGTGTGGAATTGCTGCTGGTGTTGATATTTTTCTTTTTTTTTTTGCATGCAAGTGCTTATGTGGCTTTTAACTCACCTGTATTTCAGCCACCATGTTGTCGTCAGGCTTCATGTGCACAATGAAGGCCTCCCTCATCTCTCTCTGACCGTCATACAGGATCTCGATCTCCACAAAATGCTCCTTCTCCCCTTCCTTGAATTCCACATCTTAGACACATACCATAACGTCAGCGGGCAACATTGCACAAGTCTCCGACACAAGTCCCAGCCAAGTTGTCTCACCTTCTGACAGTGGGTTATAGTCCTCTCCGGAGGTCGCAGAGCCATCCTTTGTGTGCACTCTCACCAACGAGACCTTTGAGGTGTCTCCAAGACGCAGAATGGGGATCTTGACGATTGCTACATCCCCCTTTACCTGGGGCTCACGCACGCTATACTTGATTTCGGAGAAACGGATGATGGGCTCTAAAACAAGAAGCAAAGTGGACAGCAGACTGTGTCATCAGTTGGTTGTACACGAAGTGCTTCAGTCAAGGCAGATCCCCTAAGGAACATAAATTAAATGTTACACAGTTTAATACATGTGAGCAAGCACGTACTATCTTTCTCATCCGTGACAGTGATCAGCGCTTCCTTCTGCTCCCCGAGAGCAGCTCCATACGGAGACTTGCTCTTGGGATTTCCCAGCACCAGACGGAACTCCTCATCCTCCTCGTGGACGACGTCGTCCATCAGGCTCACCACACACGGCTTCTCAGACTCACCTGGGGAGTTAATAGAGTGAGCGTAGAATTAAAGAAACAAGAAGGGATGATTAAGGGAGCTTCTAGGAGACATAATGAGAGTCACGTGATGTCTCACCCGGAAGAAAAGTGATGAGTGACGCATCAGTATTGGGCCTCTCGCTGTAGTCCATCATGACCTGAGCCGAGCCCTGGCGGGTGTAGCAACGCACCGTGGATCTGAGGCTGATGTCACCGCTGCGGTACACTGTGACGCTTACTTCTCCATCCGACTCATCCACCTTGTAGCTTCCTTCTTTAAACTGAACCTTTGGCACTGAAAAGACAAAATTATTTTATGAATCAATAAAATCCTCACAAATTTGAGTCGTAGTAGCAAAGTCTTTTGTGTATTTAGTTAATAAATAATTACATATTCTGAAACTCTGCATTCCCTCAGATCCACATTATAGATTTAGATCAATTCATATACAGGACTGTCTTAGAAAATAAGAATATTGTGATAAAGTCCTTTATTTTCTGTAATGCAAAAATGTCATACATTCTGGATTCATTACAAATCAACTGAAATATTGCAAGCCTTTTATTATTTTAATATTGCTGATTATGGCTTACAGCTTAAGAAAACTCAAATATCCTATCTCAAAAAATTTGAATATTCTGAGAATCTTAATCTTAAACTGTAAGCCATAATCAGCTATATTAAAATAATAAAAGGCTTGCAATATTTCAGTTGATTTGTAATGAATCCAGAATGTATGACATTTTAGTTTTTTTAATTGCATTACAGAAAATAAAGAACTTTATCACAATATTCTAATTTTCTGAGACAGTCCTATATATATATATATATATATATATATATATATATATATATATATATATATATATATATATATATATATATATATATATATATATATATATATATATATATATATAAATAAATATAAATAAATATAAATAAATATAAATAAATATAAATAAAAATGTATATATGTATATATATAAAAATGTATATATGTATATATTTATAAAAATGTATATATGTATATATACATATATACATATATAAAGTGTAAAGTTCTGAAAACATCTGACACCTACAGTCAGTGACAGTATCATTGATGGTGATGGTGGTCTTGCTCGGCTCTCCTAACACAGCGTTCATGGGCATCCTCAGCACAAGATCAAAGGTCTCAGGTCCTTCCAGCTCCGGCTGGCCCAGGTCATCCAGGATAGTCACCCTGAACGTCTGCATCGTCACTCCAGGTGCAAAGTCCAGGTTGCGGCTAATACCCACGTAGTCGATTCCAGCTGGCAGACGGGAGAGAAGACGCTGACTGTGACTGCAGTTTAATTTAATGACTGGATGCAGGTGATTCTGCTGACGTGCTTATTTTACCTTCTGCAGAAACAGGCTCGCTCTTCCTGGAGCGGACCGTGACCGTAGCGGTCTTGGACAGGTCGGTGCCTGTCCTCCAGACCTTTACTTCGACGTAGCCTGCACTTTCCTCCACAATGTACTCAATTTCCCCAAAGTATAATGAAGGTTCTGTGAAATTTAAGAGAAACACAGAGAATTAAATTTTAGACCTTGGCACAATGTCTGTCTGATCTCAGGTCAGTATTTTCTAAATCACCAATTTACCTCCAAAACAGCATAAATTAGGAAAAATAGTTGCATTTCTTTTGCTTGGCTGACTCTCTGAGTGACCTTCTGGCTCAAAGGAAAAAACTAAATAAGTTTCAGTCTGGATGTTCGGATAATTTCTGAAGATATTTGGATTACATATTTGCAGCTTTGCAATAGGCTGACATGAGATAGGTTGGCTTAGCTCCGCAAATACCAAAATGTTTCTCTGAGCACAGGAAGAGAGCTGTCATCCATCTTATCCGGTTCTCCCTCAACCTTTCTCCTCCTCTTATCTAAATCCAGACAGCTCTGTCTGAACTCCTCGCCAGAGGACTGTGGGTACACCTGAAGAATGAGGCGTACGCTTCAGCATGCACAAGCAGACTGACGCATAAGTGAAGGGATGTTCCCGGGATCATCTGACAGAGATGCTGATAGGAAAGCAGGTCAGAAACCGGCCACTCTACAAAAAGCAGCAGGCAAGAATTCACCGTCTTGGAAAACAGTGTCAAGTCGTCTCTCGTCAGGTTCGTATCGAGCGTGTTTTTATCTCACTGTGGATGCTCAGTCCTTTTTAGAGATCAACTGAGAGTCATGCCTAGAGCATTTCCACAAGAACCGAGGCAAAAAGTGAAAAGCGAATGCAAGAGATTCATTTTTTTGATTTTGATAATAATGGTATTGCAAATATATTAATGAATGCTTATGGCAAAAGTGTCAGATAGATACAAGCCAGTTTCCCTGATAAATTTAAGAGGTCAGAGATGAGAATTAACACCAGACAGTGGAACGTTTCACCTCTTTGCATTGCAAAGGTGTAATCTATATTAAAGTCAAAAACTTTAGTTACAGTGCCAACTAATTACATGCATCTTTCTGTTCTTAATCCTCTTGTATTAGTAGTTTATAGTTGTACAGTATCTGAAGTTTATTTGGCATCAAACCCAAACAATAAAGTTAATTTCTGAGTCTCTGTGGTCACTAGCTGTGTTCTGATCACAAGTTCGTGATGGTTCCTGGTCTTTAGATGACTACACGATCAGTGCTATGCAGAATTTTAGAGAGCAGAAAAGTGATCAGTCATCAAGCAACACCCGAAAAACATAAAACGCTCATCACAAAATAAGCACAATCCTAACTACATCGATTGAATCTGCACCAAATGTAATTTTTTGCTCTTTCAGCATCCAGATCTTTCTAAAAGATTCCTGAAATTCAGTCAAACAAGCTGATAAAAAACTGCAACAATCGTCGTATAACGATAACCACCATTAAAAAATACCACAGTTCGAATGAGAGGCAACAACACTGAGAACTTACGTAGTAAAATCATCATTAGATGACACAGGTGTTTGCAAAACCACAATTTGATTTTGCTTGGAGTAAAAAAGAAAAAAACATATCTAGCACTGGCATGGCAGCACGTGTGTCCAACTAGACTCTCAGCAGTCTGACCAGTACTTATCCAGCTGGACCCTCTTATGTGGTTTCTTACTTGTGTTGTTCTCTCAGATGTAAGTCACTTTGGATAAAAGCGTCTGCTAAATGACAGTTGTAGTAGTAGTAAATATTGGATTAGTGGGCACAGCACTCGCCAACGTGGAAACCTTAAGATCAGTGGAAGGAAGAGTCAGACAAATACAGTAACAATAGATGCTCAAACCTGGCAAAAAACCAAACCCCAAATTTACTCAGGCAGGCAGATGGTCACGCATGCACGCACGCACGCACGCACGCACGCACGCACGCACGCACGCACGCACGCACGCACGCACGCACGCACGCACGCACACACACACACACACACACACACACTGAAGCAGATTTATGGGGTGGTGTTTCTTCAGGACCCACCATGAAGTAGAACCACAATAAAGGTTTAGACTGAGGTGTCCTCTGTTGTCTTTTCACATGTCTGGGAATGCACACTGATTATTTATACTGAAAGTTTAATCGTACTCCAAGGTAACGCAACAAATTAGCTGTCGTTGAAAGATGGGGGAGACAGAAGAAAAATTATGAGAACAAGATAAGTCTGGAAATTCTGGGAAGTCGCACGGACTTTGTGTTTAAAAAAAATGGGGAAAACAGTCCTGAGTACCATCATGCAGAGGCGACAGAAGAAAAACATGCCACTCATGTGGACAATAGTCCCTCTTTCTCCACCACCTGCCTTTTAGGTCCCTGTGGACAAAAGGATGGCCTCTGTAGCCTTCTCAGCTCGTCTGAATGCCAACGAAGATGAGAAAGGAGGGAGGGGAAATCACGCAGGAAGTGCAGTGATATTTAAAGTCCTTTGTATCTGTCAGGCTACAGTGTAGCACTGAGCCTGCCGCTCTCCTGCGTAATACCTGCCTATTGTTATCTTGTATCTAACCCAGACAGATGGATGAAGCGGACTGTGTAAGCACAGCCGTTGACGCGTGCACGGAAAGGGTAATGAACGTTAGAGACACTGCGAATAGGCAGGCACAGAGTAGCAACAGTGGCGATCACGCTGCCTGGGCTTCTTTGGTGTTTTAACGGCGCTCCGATACCAAAAAATGAAGACACAGAGCATCAAAGTGGGGCCCGGCAACCAGATCCGCAACTCCCATCACCTCCTGCAGCAAATGTGGAAAGTTGTCTTGTAATCCTCTGTTTTTGTATAAAAATATAATGATATTTAAAAAAAAATACACAACATATAACTATACTCACTGTGTTGTCATTTATTTAACAAAATTGAAGTCAAAAAGAAGCAGTGCCCCATGATTCAGTGTTTTGTATGTCCACATTTAGCAGCGATAACCTGAGGTCATCATTTCCTGAATTAATTCAAAGGTGTCTCCCATCATTGTGGAGGATTTTTGATCCATTCTTCTTTACCACATTGCTTCAATTCGTTTAACTGTTTGAGCATCCATATGTGCACACCTCTCTTTAAACCCAACCGCAGCATTTACGGTTGATGACATGTGAGCTCTGGGCTTTGACCACTGATTTTTGAGTTTTCAGCCACTCTGATGTTTATAGTGGCCGGTGTGCATTCCCCTGTTGAATAACCCACATTTGATTAATCTTTAGCAGTTTGACATGTGGCCTCACATTTTTCCCTTGAATACATACAAACAAGTAAACGGCCCACTTGGTGACAACAAAGCGCCCGAGTACTGTGGCTGCACATCATCACCCTGCCCACTGCTGGTTCTACTGAAAGGCCATGTTTGGTATTCAACAAACATGGCAGCCGGGATAAAAGCCAAGCAACTCACATTGGTGTCAATTATGGATGGAAAGATGTTTCTCCTTTCCAGACTGATGCATGCCAACAATTTGTTCTCATTGCATTCCTTCAGTTCATCAAGGGTGAATCATTAGCAGCCTATAGCTGCAACGTAACTTCAGAAATCCTATGAAAGCAGCAAGGGGGTACTTAGTATTGCTCACAGGAGTTTTCTTTTTGGCTTCACCTTTTTTCAATAAATAAATGGCACAGCGATAAAAGTTGTATATTGTTGTTCATCTCAGGCTGTATTGGTTTGATACAAAGGCTTAGTTCCATCAGATGATTTTTATTATGCTGTTGAAAAGACAACAACAAAGAAACTAAAGACATACTATTAAGAGACAGGCAACTCATTTTAGCACGTGGCTATATTTATAAAGCTAGAGATCAACTTTGGGAGGATTGTAAAAATCTTTTTCCCCCCTACATTAATGTGCAGGGTTACAGAAATTCGTTATTAAGGATATAACTTTGGCATCTGACTATAGACGACAGACAGATGTTGATTTGGCTCCTTGTGCATCAGCCTGTCTGTATTCCTCTCTGGTGCCTGAGGTTTGCTGGAGAAATAAAAAAAAGTGCTGCGACTCACCATCATCACTGTCTGCCAAAATGGTGACTTTGGCCGAGGGGAAGCTGGCGGCCACCTGGCCACCCATCGGCATGCTGAGGCTGACGTTGAAGCTCTCCTCTTCCTCATACAGGGAGTCGTCGATGATAATGATGCGGCAGAGTTTCTCCCGCTCGTCCTTAAGGAAACGCAGTACGCTGGTGTGGTCCTCAGGCCGGGTGATGTAGTCAGAGTAGGACAGCACAGTGGAGGGTATGGTGCCAGTGGCTGTGCCTGAGGAATGATGGGATAACACTTCAGTTATTCTTGTGGGAATGGCTTTAGCAAGATGATCAGCAGGATGAAAGGAGAAAATCCCAAAACGAATATAATAACAGGAGAAACTAAGTTAAAAAACGTTTCTTATGTAAGACATTATTTATAAACAAGTTCATCTCACCTTGCTGTGTGTAACAAACTACCATAAGCTCCTGGCTAGCATCCCCTGAACGTCTGACAGGCACTAACAGCTCTCCAATATCCTCCTCTATCTTGAATTCTGCTTGAGGAATGAAGACGCTCGACTCTGGTATTGGACAAAGAGCATAACAAAGTGATTTATACATGCATGGATTGAAAACCACCTTAAATTAACTGTAAAGTGACAAAACTTTCCTCCAATGAAACAACATAGCTTATTCCTACCATCTCCAGGATCCACAATCTCCACTGTTGCAACATCAGGAAACTCCAGCAGCGCCATGACCGGGTCTGACAGCTGAATCTCAAACGTCTCTGAGGTCTCAAACTCCTGGTCTGTGAAGATCTTCACCCTCCAGGTTGCCGTCGTCTGGCCTGGGTTGAACTGGACCTGCTTCTGGGCTTTACCTCTGAAGTCCTTGTCATGCTTCGCTGTACCGTCCTTCGTTGCAATGCCTGTGTGAGAAAAATGGACATGTTTTAAGGAGCCACGTGGAGACTTTAGTAGCATTTAGACTCCTGGTGCCAACCAGTATTGTTTTATGGTGATATCAAGCCCAACGATCAAAATAAGGTGAACTGATTCTGTGAAGATGGACGTCAGACTCTATCTCGCCCCCTTTTACAGACACTTTAAAAGATGACTAGTAAAGGCATTAATGGTTTCAATTAGACAGAAGTTGAACAAAGAACTAAACTTAAGTTTTGCACCCTTATGGACATGCTGTGAGTGTTTTTAAGTTCTCTTTACTGACCCTGTCGGGGTAAACCGAGGACATCCTGCAGGCTTGAACTGAATCTGAAGAGATTTTAAGTGAGGGGCGATGTTTACGTTTTGCTGCAGGATTGAATTTCTTTAATGACAAATAATCTGACAAGAAGGAAGTTAAAGGGGAAAATAATTGGCTGTAATCCTCCATAGGATTTACTGAGTGAAATATTTTCTTCCCAGCTTGAATGATAAACAAAAAGGATCTGTAAATAATCCTATAATGATTAGGAAAACTTTAATTAAAGAAAAACAAGTCTGTTATTTGTTTTAGACTTTAGTTTCTAAAAAGAAAAGATGCGGAAAAAACTCTGTTGCATTGAATTATGGAATTACACAGTTAAAACAGTTTTTCAGATTTTTGAAAAGCTGACTGAGCTGAATACTTGGGGGATTGATAAAGTATGTTTGGATTTGAAGTGATCAACCTAAAATAATAGCTTTGGCGGAACCAGCCATGCCATCTGGTTGTGTATCTGTTAACTAGCCGAATAACTGTTCTAGCTTTATTCTCATCATGCTTGTATTTTCAGAACTTGGATCTGTAGTTTATTTACAGAAGAATACGGTAATGAGAAAATGAACCTTGTTGACTTTCTGAAGAGCTGCAAGTGTTGGAAGGACAACACACCAGCTCAAAGAGTCAAATTTCTGATATCCTCAGTGGATTGAAGGGATACATTAATAAGCTAGATTTTTGTGACGGTTGCAGGGTTTTATGTGCCGGGGTAACATGCACAATATACTGTATGTGGGTAACACGGCACGGATTCATTTGATCAAGGAGCCAACATTAGGGAGGTTAGAGGGCTGCATCCCTACTGAGAGAAGCAGGAATACTTCAGTGGGTTGATGTTATGCATTTAACAGTAACATACAGTAACAGAAAGTTGAGGACAACCATCAAAATCCCCCCCAACTGTAATCAAGAATTAATCTTTGTCTGAACGTTAATAACCCATTTTTCTCTGGAGTGAAAAACGCTGAATGTATATTTATTTCTGCTTTACTAAAACTTTGTAAACACTTACTGACAAAGGAGGTTTCCCCCAAGTAGCCTCGGCGTCTCAGCGTCACCTCCAAGAACTTGGCGTCTTCATCCACCAAGTAGAATTCCCGCTCCAGTGAGATCCAGGACCAGTTGAGCCGGAATGGCTGAGGTCTGAGTTTATTTCCACCTGCAGAGAGATAAAAGAGCTTCATTCAACACTACTTTCTGCTGTACTATAATCTACTTTGTGCATATTAGGAGTCAGTGAAGCATATAATCGGCAATCTGTGGTGGGCTCAAGGATAAAAAGGAATAAAAGGGGTATTTTAAGTGTGAAAGGGAAGCATGATAACTCAATACTCAAGTTTCGCTAAATCTAATATCACTGAAACACAAGAAGGTTTGGCTTATTTCTGTTTTAGGATTCTCACCCACTTTTATTGCATGTTCTGTCCCACTCTCAACCTAAACAGGCACATACATTAATACTTTGTTAATAAGTTAATGTTTCTTGTGGGAAAGTGCTGTAATATAATATAATAATATAATAAACTAATGCTTGTTGCAATAAAGGTTGACCACAGAGGTGAGATGCTGTCAAAGGGTGGCATCATTAGATCAACCTCACTAATATGACATGCATCAGTTATCTTATTTGGAGACTTCACACACCACTGTGTTATCCATGACAAAAGCTACGTTTCTAAGTTTCTAAGCTAAGCTCTGAACCATGTTGTCCATATGCTGCAGGCATCCAAACCTTCATCCACACAATCTCATGATTTCTAATCCCTCCAACTGTCTGCTCAGTTAATACGACAGACTTGATATCGACCACTTCAGAGATGCTTGAGGCAACGGGGAATATTTTTAGCAGACGTTACATAAACGTCCTGTGTTTTATCCTTCAGCGAGATGAGCCAGGTGACCTGTGACGTGTGATGTGGAATGGTTTTGGTTCAGTGGATTCCGTAAGTCTGGATCATGGAGGTCAGAGAGAGCGGTTTTAGTTTTGCAAGGCTAGTCACACTGAGAGCAGCTCTGCTGACCAAACGTAGTTGAAGATTCGTAGAGGAGAGGCAGAGCCTTCCTGGGAGGAATACAGGAGCATTTCGTTTCAAGTGATACAGGAGTCAGATATTAGAAAAACATGTGATAAAGGAAACATAATACTCATCAAGGGGGTTGAAAATTAAAAGCAAACAGTACCATGAAAACAAAGGGAAAGGAGCCTCACAATGATCCAGCATTGAGCTCAGTTTTGCTTCAATGAGGAAGAAAGAGCATGCGGTCTTTACGCTATGTGACTGAAGAGAATGAAAACACTGGGGGGGTTGAGTATTTGAGATGGGAAGGGACACTTCCTCAAACCCACATGTCCACACTGAAGTCAAACCAGGTTTAGTCTCAATAAGAGGACAACACTCACCAAAACAGAGTTCAGATGGAACCCATAACAAAAAGCAGAGATCCTGGACTAAATGTTAATAACTAGAAAAGCCATGTGAACCCTCAAAAAGTTACAGGTATTGGAGTACTTATATGATTACTGTGCGAATCTGTCCGTCATCTACCCCACATAGCTGGACAGATGAATGCAGAGCTCTTGTCGTGCCGCCGGGCGACGGAGTGGCAGAGTCCGTGGAGCAAAGCCACCGTCAATCACGCTCCATGCTCAGGTTTCCTGCTGTCACTGCTAAAAATACAGGAAACATGCATCATGTCTGTTTTTACTCCCCCAAATTCTTCAAGCGTAGATGCAATGAATGCATAAAATATTTAGAGAGCTTTTACTTTAGGTGCTTTGTGTCCAGTAAGTTCAGTTCTGTTCAGTAAGTCACTGATGAATAACCCCTCTGACCAATAAACCCACACTCGCGATACAATCAACTCTTGGCTCCACTAGAAAAGAAGAAAGAAAGAAAGAAAGAAAGAAAGAAAGAAAGAAAGAAAGAAAGAAAGAAAGAAAGAAAGAAAGAAAGAAAGAAAGAAAGAAAGAAGAAAAAAAAATCCTTGTAGAGCTTCAATGATTAAACTGTGTCGGTGCTTGGATGCTGAGCCCGCTGGGAGCTGATATGAGGAGAAGCTTATCAGTAATTCTCATCAAGGATTATCAGAAGCACGGTCAGGAACACTTTTTCGGAAACGCTTTTTCGGTTTTGGCATCAAGCAAACAGGCAGCTCTAGGCTTCTGCATTACAACATGGAGTCAAAACAATGTCGTTTTTATGAATCAATCCAGAGCACAAACATACAGCAGGTATTTCAGAAGGTGCTTCACCTTGTGCAGAACAATAACAGGATGACATAATCATACTTTTGGATCTAAAAATATATATAGAGAGAGTTTCAGATGGACAAAAAGAACACAAGGAAGCTGAAGCATGCTTCTTCACTGAGGCTTGAACTCCAGATAATTTGTAAATAATCGGTGACTGATTGGAAATGTTTTATATTCCACTGTATGCCATGATGCTGCCTGATCTACACAAGTCTGGTGGCGACAACAAGGAGCATTAAATTTGCTTTGCAATGACACATTTTTTAGGGTTGCACATACGTTATTTTTCTACCTACTTCTACATTTTGTGGTAATCTTGTGATAATGAATGGAAAACGTTTTAATTCAGAAAATTATTTTATCCAAAGTGACTACAAATGAGGAACTGTATGAACTAAAAAAAAAAGAAAAAATTGGTTTCTATGTGAAGTGGGACCACATATCTGCATTAAGTAAATGTCAAAACAATATGGATTCGATGAAGTCAAATAAAGAGATATTCTGAAAGTGGAAGTAATAAAAATAATAAAAATCTCTCATGTTAAAATGATCATTATACCAGAAATAAACATAAACACTTACAGTCTGCTTCAAAAACAGCTATGGTCTCAATCACTAGATTTCGCATCCATGAAAACTGTAGGGGGAGTGATTTTTCTTTTTTTTGTACCTTATCAGGTAAAATTATACAAAAGTAACAAATCTGTTCATGGTTAAGGGCATGTTTTTTGACTAAGTGTTGCATTGAAAAATGTACATGGCTACCTGTTATCATTTGCTGCTGATGACCAGCTGGTGCAGCCAGTCCCGGTTTGAGATGATCTCCGCTAGAGCAACCTTTGCCCCCACACCGATCACGACCACCCTGGAGGTATCAGTGTCGTGTTTGCAGCCCAGTTTACTGCTATCTGCGTTTCTGGCTGAGCAACCAGGCTGGTTTCAGGCCAGACTGGTAATATTTGGATGTGGTAGTTCTGGTGGAAGTCACCTGGAGATCTGGCAGACCTCATTTTGGCTCTGGTAGTTTTGGATGTTGCTACTGAAACATCATCTAAAGCAAGGACAGATTCAGTCAGAATGAATGGAAGGTAACTTCATTGAGCATCAGCGGCTGACATGAGCTAAACTAGGCCAAAATGTGCAGCCGGTTGTAACTGAGTTAAAATGGCAAGGTTTTACCTAAAAGTCAAACTTGTTCATGCCTCACATTTGCACGTTTTTGGATTAACCGAGGTTGTTAGGTGTCAGTTTCTGCCAGCAAGACTAGCTAACATAAATAAACAAGACGAAAATGTGACGACGAAAATAGGAAAAGACATGAATTAAGTCCAGCTCATATTGTCAATGTATATGATGGAGGAGTATAAGAGTATATAAGAGTATAAGAATAGCATATTCTGTATGGATAATATCTCCACTACTAATAAGAAATATTGATTTTTCTTTTTAATTTTTAATTTTCTCTTTGGCCTCTCCTTTCGGCGGTGTTGGTACAATGGTTTACATCAGACATTCTTCTGCTGTACATGCATTTATTTCTGTCCAGATTAACTTCTGTTCAAAACGCTAGTTTTCTTTTAGCTCTCTCCCAGGTCTTCCTCGATCTTTCCATTGTATTAACTAAGCATAAAAATCGTATGAAGTGCTTACACACAAAGTCAAGTAGTAGAAAATGGGCAGAGCTGTTTTCTGACTGAGAACATCAAAGCAAAGATCTTCCTCAGCCTCTCCCTGTCTTGCAAAACCTTCCTTCCCGCCAGACTCTGTGGGGACCAGAGCGACAGCTGTGGGCTACTCCTACGACCTCCTCCCCCCGCCACGTTGGCCTTCCTCCCTGTGCTTGGCTTTGTTCGCTCAGGGGACGAACAACTGAGAGGGACAGCAGGCCACAGTCTGGGTGGGCCAGATCTACCACCACGGCGTGCCTCCCTGCCTGCCTCCGCATTGTTCACCACATCGTATGAGTGGGGAATCTCCCTTCTCCGACTCCTTTTATACACGCTGTCAGACAGTGAGCTCGGAGCTGGCATGAGCCTCAACAAATCAAGAATTAATCAGGATGCCAGACTTCCCACGGTTACACAGACATAGCGCTTTCAGAATTGAAAATGGTTTTAATTAGCTAAAGAAAGAAAAAAAAGACCCGTGTAAAAAGCAACTGTAAACATAGAAGCCAAACCAGCGTATGTGATGTGGTTTATGCATGACTGAGGGTCTGATTTACTACAATCTTTATGGCAGTCTTACTATATTAGAGCAGCTATCAAATCCAATACTCTCAGTTGCTGCTGGAGTCAGCTCAGATTTCCATTAGCTTTCAAAGTGACAATCATTATAATTTTCTGCTGGGATGAAAAGTTTTATTGGCTGCAGTTATTTCTAAATGTCACTCTTAGCAGCTATTCAATAAATTAACTTTGCTCTGATTAATCGCTCACAAGGAAAATCAAGAATTACGACGGAGGCATGATGATGGCTTTGAGTCGGGGGAGGAACCAGTTAAACTAAAATTATTGAACTCAGAAAACACAAAGCAGGTATAGGATATTAGGGGGATTTAGAAAATGAGATCCAAAGTAACCACAGCCCCAAGAAAGATGGATCAAAACCTATTCAGGATATTAAAGCCCTAGATTTTCTTTGCACCAGCATGTTCCTGATGAGCTCATATTCACACAGCGCTGCTGCCGGCACCATACATAGATGCAGTGGGATTATGGGTCATACCGGAGATATCATTGGAGCGAGGGGAAGGCCAATATGAGGCTTGACGTTTAGTATGACGCAAGGAAGAGCAACCTACTAAGAATATCCTCATCAAGTGACAAGGATCCCATTATTGCATTTCCTCTCAATCATCCCGTATATATATAAAGACTAGATGGGATCCGGTCATCTATGCTCTGTTTTTAAGTGTCACAAGTTGCACATGTGTTCGGCACGATCAAAGAGATGCCAAAAACTGATCTAAAAAGAAAAATCTTAACCTTAAAATAATTCGCTTAGGTTCCTCCTCTTGAGGCGTGATCAGAATATCTGCTATGCGGCTCCAAAGTAAGACACTTGTAGGATGCAACATTTGATGTCCTAACAGATGCTTTCAATATTTGGAATAACAAGTGTATTACCAATATTAATTTTTAACAACATTTTCAATGAAGAATGATTAATAGAGAACAGAATGCAAAGGCCAGGAATGGACAAAATAAAATGTAGATTTTTTTTTTAGGATATTAGTTTTCAGTGCATACAACAGCAACCGTAGGGTCACACCTCTGTCTTGGAGGCCTCAGGAGTGTTGCTGTCTGATAACTAAAGTGTCCTTCTATCAGCGCTGATAGAAGGACACTTGTTGGAGGACCCATGACCTGCAACTGAGACCAGGATTACTGGCGTAGGGGCAGCACGTTTCGCTCTGACGGTCTTTAGATGTCATTGTACCCTGCACAGATTCAAGAGACTCTGTGCCAGATGCAGCATAGCAGCCCCATAATATAACAGAGCCTCCTCTATGTCAGTGCTCTTTTCTTTGAATGCTTACGTTTTGCATCTATGAGCACAGAGCTGATATGATTTGTCAAAAAGCTCCAGTTTTGTCTCATCTGCCCAAAGGATATTCTCCCAGAAACTGAGGTTTACTTAGAGAAATTCCAGTCTGGCTTTTTTATGATGTGCTCTCAACAGTGGAGTCCTCAGTCGTCCAGTTTGGTTCAAACAGTGATGGATGGTGTGATCTGACACTGTTGTACCTTGACCTCCGAGTTCACTTTGAATCTCTGAGGAAGTTGTTTTGGGCTCTCTGGTTTCCATATGTATTTTCCGACTCTTCCGTTTTGTCATCAGTTTTCCTCTTGTGTCCACATCCTGGGAGGTTGACTATTGTCCTATTTACCCTAAACCTCTGACTGAAATGTGCAGCTGTAGTCACAGGAACATCACACTGGGTGGCGATGGTCTTATAGTCTACCCTTAGCATGTCTGTCTAGAATTTCCTCAGACAACTCTTGCCTTTGCTTTCTCTGGTCCGTGTTCAGCTTGGTGAACACCATGACACCAAACAACAAGGTGACGAATTCTAACCCACTTAATAGTCAGACTGACTGACCGAAGATTGAACACACTTTTGATGTGAATTACAAGTGTTACTCTGCAGGATTGTTTTGTTTTGTAACAGGAAACATCAAAATGACTGGAAAACAAACTAACCTGGCTGAGACACACTGATTATTTGATGATATAATTATTTAAAGTACTTTAATACTACTGTAATGCTACTTCCTGATGATTTACTGTTATATTTGATATCGTAGTTATAAAAAGGTTGCAATGATAAGTTGTGTTTTGTGCCATGATTAAGTCAAAATTGACTTTGACGTCTATTAGGTAGGATAGAAGTGATTGACAGGTGTGAATTATTCATTTTCTTATCCCACTTTATTTATTTGTTTTATTCCTGTTTTGTGAGAATTCATGCTGCTCTAAAATATTGAGTCGTGCTCTTGCTTTCAAAATTTAAACTAATCATTTTTACACTGTTATTTGTGGACATACGGAAGATTGTTGTTTTCCTTGTGTTATCTTTTTTACCAGCTATCTTGCTCGAGTAGCTCAACTTGCAATCTCTAGCACCAGATGTGTTGCTTTGCACCTTCAGCTACCTGTTTCTTCCCTCTTACAACCACATCTGGGTAAATGGAGACTAGCAGGAAACTGGCCACGGACATCATGATTCATGAACATGGATGAAGATTTAGAGCACCGATGTGCTGGCTTATCAAAACCAAGGCAGGAAAACATAGCAATGATACTATTTTTGAGTCCTGGATGGGGAAATTTGGGCCAACAAAGCACTTTCACGTTCTGTCTAGGGATTGGGCTGCTAAATGCCTACAGAAATTGATCTGATTAACTGCTGTGGCGTTTCAGCCAAAACTACAAATGCTGACCTCATCCAGTCTGGTCCAAAATGATGCATGCATTGACAAGATGACAACCCCACAGACAGCGGGGGAGGGGAGGGGGGGGTTCGATTCCATGTGACTCGAAAGGTGAGAACAAGTAAGAAGAAGTAACTCAGTGACAGCTTGGATAGGCAATGCGACAGCTTTGCCATATGAGAGTGGATAAGAATAACCGCTGTAGCTATACATCATAACTCCCCGCCCCAGAAGCCCTCCAAGCACCATAAATCACAGCTGAGGAAAAAGGACAAAATGAAAAAAAATAGAGTGGACGAATGAGGCAATAGACATCATCTATTGTAAATGAAAGGTGAATAACCAGGAAGGAAGGAAAGGAGAGGCGGTAAAATGATGAATGCATCAAAGAAACAAAATGTCAATACAGCAAGGGTTTCTTGGTGGAGTGGATGAGGGAAAAGTGAGAACAGAGTGGGGTGCAGTGGAGGAAGACTGAGAGGCCTTGACTTCTCCAAGTCGCAGTGGGGCCCCTGACTGTGGCACCATCAGCCAGTAAATCTTTCTTTACTGTTGACACAAGTGACATACAAGTTCCCCAAACACAGTTAGGAAGCAAGGAGCATAGCATGGTCATGTCAGTCAGCAAACTGTTATATGGTACTTTGATGGCAGAAGTCCAGCTTTAGCTCTTTTTCACAAATATCTTTTCTTGCTCGTTATCATTTCACCTGCAGAGAGGTGCCCCTCTAAAAGCACACCTCCAGGGTGGAAGTCTCCGAGTTTATCGTGCTATCTGAGATTGGGTTGGATTTCTGCAGAGCAGGGAGTGGGGTGACCACAGACTTTGAAAGAGGATCCCTCTGGAGCCTTTGCTCTCACATACACACCTGTCTGCTCGGGACTCCACTGCTCAGGAGCAGGAGTCAGGAGTCTCGGAGGAAGTGCATTCCTCTGCCAGACTCTGAATGATCACATAACACTCCACCCACCGGGTCTTATGATCCCACCGTGGAGCTTTTTGACTATATTGTTGTTATAACATAAAGCACAGATAAGTAAGGTGAATGTTAAGGCTTCTGTTCTTTGTGTCTTTTATGTCCACGAGGAGAGTTTGCTTAGTCTGGTACTAAAATCTTAGATTTACTCAGGAGTGGGAAGAGCCCAATGCATTCTTGCCTTTGGCTTTTTGGAACTACGCTGAGTGGATGGGAATATTATGGGTGGACAGGAAAACAAGGGTCTTGTAAAAACAAAGTATTTATTGCTTCAGTACCCCAGTGCTTGAAAGGCTGTAGGGAGTTTCTGACCTAGTCACTTGGATGGAGGTTATTGCTTTCTTAATAGAAATTCAAACCACACAGGGGAAACAAGCCAAAAAATACTAAAATTCATGTTTAAACCCCATAAATCCTAATCACCTACAGAAAACGGATTTTGGGAGGGATTCGTGTAACCTGAGTACAGCCCACCAGGGAAGTTTTTTTTTTTAAGTATTATTATAATTTAAAAAAATAACGAAACAGCTGATGAGAGTGACAACAGCAGCAGGACATAACATGTAGGGCATATATTTGAAAGATGAGCAAGTGGGAAGAGAAAGAGAACTGCAAGCTGCTCAGTCTCGCAGCTGAGGACGCCATAAACCAGCGTATGTCCAGAACCAAAAAGGATGGTACATTGTTGAACAACTAGCCACAAAAATGACAAACCGGGGCTTCGCAAGAAGCAAAAACCCGGCCAAAAAACACTCATCCTGATGTTCATCCATCCTCATTTTGAAAATTACACCTGTCTTACGCTGCATATTACCCTGCTGATGTAGGGACAATATGTCACCCACGCCCACACAGGTTACATTATGTTACACAGAAAACACCTCCTTACTCGCCTTCTCTCCCATCAACTCGCCTGCAGGCCCGAGGAGGCAAATAACAAACCTTGTGTTTATATTGACATGTGTTAATCATCCAGCGATATTAACGGGATCCAATCTAAAAAAGCCTACTAATTAGATTCTCTTCCCGTGCATGTATACTAGGATTTCTCAGAAACTCCAGTTAAATCCTTAGCTAAATTGTTGCCAATAACTCGATTTAGATGTGCATGTAACCGGACCGACTCTCGATGGGAAATTTAAAATCACCATATATTCAAACATGGATGTTTTTAGAGGTAGGAAGAAACCCCCAGAGTCCCCAGAGATAACCCACATAAGCATGGAGAAAACATGCAAACTCCACACAGAAGGACCCCAGCTGAGATTCATACCAGGAATGCTCTAGCTGTGAGGCAACAGTGCTCACCACCAAGCCACCATGCGGCACCAAACTTTTAACAGATTTTTAAAATCTACTTTTGCATATTACTAGTGTACTAGTGTAAATACTAGAGTATTTAAAAAAAATAAAAAATCCAGAAAAATCTAAATCTTATCAGTGGTCAATTCAAATGCCTGCATCTAGTTCTAGATGAGCAAGTGGGTAATTGATAATATGCACTTCTGTAAGGGTACCACTCATGCTGAACAATAATTACGGGTTTGGAGGAGACATGCTGCTATTTTGACAGAGATTTTTTTTTCTCCAGAGAAAGCTTTCCTTATTTCAGCAAAGCAACACATTACACAAGCATGAGCCTATAGTAAAAGAGTCAAGGTGCTTAACTGACCAGCCTACTGTCCATGTAAGCCACTGACAAAAATTGGAACATTATCAAATGATGATGACAAATGAAAGTGTTTAGAAGCAGAAATCTTAGATCAAGTAAGAATGATGAACCGCTAACTAATCTCTCCTGAGAACTCTCTCTGAGCAGGGCTGCATAATAAATTATCTAAACTGTATTTGAAAAAAGAAATGTCCTCCTGGAAATGTAAAATCTAAATGCTAATTAGTGACTTTAAAACTTCAGATTTTCACTCCCCAACATCCACTCCAGCACTTTTCAGTGCAGACATAATTCAGTAGTGCTCCTCAACTCCCGCAAACACACTGCAAACACACATTTGCTGCCTCACACACTGAACATTGAAGCATCTGATAAATACCTTAACCCTTAAACAGGCAGGAGTGGAAAATGAGTTGTGATATATATATATATATATATATATATATATATATATATATATATATATATATATATATATATATATATATATATATATATATATATATATATATATATATGTGATATATATGTGATATATATATATATATATATATGTGTGTATATATTATTATTATTATTATTATTATTATTATTATTATTATTATTATTATTATTATTATTATTATTATTATTATTATTATTATATTTGCATACACACTTTTGCAGCAACGGTGCGTACATGTGTGCTTGCAACCTGTGATCCCAAGAGGCTATTAGTTTGAGTGTGCATTATTGACTTCCTTGGGAAGAAGTGTTGTTGCAGCACATGTGGAGGCAGGTATAAAGACCCGTAAGCAGCTCCCCCATATCATTGCATCTAGGGGGTATTTCTGGGCACAAGGCTACACTTTCAAATTGAGCATCTTATTTAAATTTGTTTGTTGTTAACAAAACGGTTACAAAGGGGTATGTCAAAATTACGAATAATTAACATAAAACCATTAAAAAAATCGTAATTCAAATAAACTTAATATGTGGTTAAAATGCTGCACAAATGCCACACATTTACAGCTAAGCTTATTTTTTGCAGCTCTATGCCTAATAAATGAATTAAAAAAAAACTGGAACCACTATGAATATTTAATTACAGTTAGTTTTATAGTATTGGTTTACAAGTTTATCTTTAACTCTGTATTCAGTTGCACAATTTGATTTACTGGATAAACAATTTTATTTTCTAATAAATAAACTACAATGGCGTATGTAAATGTTATCCACCAAAGGTCAGATTGAGAGGATTATCTTGGTTGCAAATCTCTATTGACCCAAAGTTATTTCAACACAAACGGCCCACCTGCTTAGATTTATTAGCAGATAGCTTGACCATTAGCGTGCTCTGCAGCTGCGTGCTCCTGCATGTCCAGGATAATGCCTTTCTCGGGGTTTCACATCTTCAACACTTCACATGAGTGATTCAGGCTGACTCTTCTCCCTCTTTATCTGCCATCTATTTGATCCTCTCCCGGATGTGCCCAAGTATTTCTCTGTGCATGCAAGTGCTAACAGACACGTGTGGAAGTGACTATTACTTTCTCAAGTGGCAGTCTTTCTTAGAAGTAAACTGTGGCTGTGCAAAAAACCAAGGTTTTGTTTTATGCTACAATTTGCATTATTGCACCTGGGTAAGTTGAGTATTCTTTGAGACTGAAAAAAGTGGCTAAGCAAACTGAAGAAAAAAGTATTGTCAAGCTAATTGAAGCCTTTATATCCCCTTCCTGTGGTTGAACCCACACTTAAGGGCAGAGAAGCTCTGGTGAAACAGCTTATTAAGGCACAAATGTAAGAAATATTACTGAGAATATCAGGTAAAATTTAGATTCTAAAACAATAACAGCTGTTTCAAGTAATGTTAGAGGTATTATTGGACCTCTAAAAAAAACCTATCATCTATAACCCTTACAGTCTGTGAGGGGAGTTAATTAGTAGGCTTTGAACCAAGGCCAAGCTGAGCCTCCACTTTGCAAACGTAAGGATTGTAATTTGGCAAATTTACATCCTCCAAAGCCTTGTCTGTCAATAAGGATGATTGTGTTACTAGCACTGCCCCAATGCAGCATAACTATAGACTAACCTTTCTTGTTCTATATTTTATAGTAGCTGGTAATTCATCTTTTGCATTTTGTTGTTTCACATATCATTTAATTCTTTACTGGCATGTTCTGTGTGGCTGAGCTGGATATGCCAAGCCGAAAAGCTTTTAAATTACAACTATAACTTATGATCCCCTCAGCTCCGAGGCTATGTGATTCATTTCAGATTTCATTCAGGATAAACGACACTGGTTGCTCAGTAAGTTACTTACTGAAAAACAAAGTGCATCAGTCAAATGGGAGACATACATGTGATGGAAAGATGTGGAATGATGGGAATTGTACAAGAATGCAATACAAATATGAATATGAATTTCTAAGACAATGTAAATCCCTATATTTAAAAGATTGTGCCATATTTCACATCATAAACATGAAGGCAGTCATAAATATTTATAAAGCCGAGAGGAAGTGTGTTTGTGAGACTGGTTCCAAAAATAAAGTATACTGAATAATGTGTTGTGCATCTCTATACACATTCAATTCACACAGCCTCTTCAAGCAGATGATGAAAGGTGACATTTGAATGCACCAAGAAGCACCCTGAGGGAAAAGATCCCTTTGTTCATTAACAATAAAGCTTAAAGCATGTTGTAGTCTTTCAGTTTTACGAACTCACAGTCTCACAGACCAGGGGTTTGGCTTCAGTCTCCTTTGACCCCTTTCCTTTAGACCTGCTACCCTTTCCACTGGCGCGAACAGAGGCGGCACCTCTGTACTGGGTGTCAGTCAGGGCCAACTGCCCTAAGTCTTTGTGATGCAAACATGTGTGATTGACATAGAGCAGTGAGTTTCAATCTTAAGGAACCATTAAAAGCCTGATACGTTTTGAGTAAAACCATCTTGCAAACGATTCATGAGTAATATGGTCCTGTTTGATGTCAGTGCATACATGTGTGTCCTACCGTTGTCTTCAACCGTGAAATAGAAGATATCACTTGTCGCATTGCTTCCATCCAACAGCACGTAACAGATCTTCATGTCATTGATGTCAGCTGTTGGTTTTGACAAACACAGAGAGGCAGACTATTAGAAAAAATGGTAACAAAAGGTGATGAAAAGACACTTTTAAAGTTTGATTTACACCCCTGAGGCATTGATAACTATGGTAATTAAATAAGAAATACAGTAGAAATATGTTCAAAAGCAGTCAGAGTTTATATAACGTACAAATAAATTCAAATGCACAGTGTTGCCACAACGTAATGGGATATGCAAGGTTACACACTGAAAACAGGTAATGCAGTGACAGCTGAAGACACAGTTATAGGAAAAAATATAAGAGAAGTCTATTTTCTTAATTTTTTTTTCAAAGAAAGAAAAGAAAAGAAACATTGTTTCTGTCTTCTAATGTGACACCTGAAAAAGTTAATAAAATAAGACATTTTGCTTAATAAACATAGCCAGACACTAAAAAGGAGGAGTGTAACATGAAGTACAGCTCCAACCATGTATTTTTTGCCAAAACATAATGAAAGAGGAAAACAATCGGGTGTTAGAAGTCAAAATACAAGTCTGTTAAAAGATTCAGACACAGGCTGCCTGGCTGAAAGTTAGGCACATTCATCATTTCCATCGTCCAACTTTTTTGCCATATTAGGGAAACTACTAACCACGTTAGTTGTTTGTTGTTTTTTTTAAGTATGAACATTTTATATCAATGCAATGCAAAACGTGTCACATGAAGGTTTTGAAAACTCAAAAAGATGGCGCTTTTGGCTGCTTTTTCATTAATCACAAACCGGTAGTTGTTCTGTGGTGGCTATCAATACATTTCAGTGTCCCAAAGGATCCAGTTATTTACACAGAAAGCACATACAAAGGATTGAAATGCTTTGCTTTGTGTTTGTAGTTATATGACAAATGACTAGTATGTACTCTGAACTTACCTCTGGCATTTTTACGTTACTCATTTTAACAAGAAGCATTTAATCTGCTTTTCAAATTTATATCCATGAAACTTTAAGATTTACATTAAAAGGTGGTATAGTGTGATAACATCTTACCTTGCGTGAAGGTCTTGATGCTATCATTGCCCAGCGCCATGTTTATGATGAAGCCATGCAGAGGAGCCTCAGTCACTGTGTACTTCAAGACCTTCTGTGGACTGTCTCTGTCCTCTGAACGGAGGACTTTGCTGGTGACCACAAAGCCAAGGTGTCCTGTTTGGAGGACTTTCAGTGAGGGAGCAACTTTGTTAACAACAATCTGGGGCACACCGTTGTCCACTGTATTGATGTGAATGGTCATCATTTGAGGTTTGCGTGTCTCATACACAGTATCCGGGAAGACGTAAAAGTCTGTATGAGTGCCGTCTGTGACGGTGAAGGAGAAGCTGTCATCGTTGGTCTCAGTGCCATCATGCCTATAGCTGATTAGATTTTCGTTCAAGTCCTGCTTGGTAAAAGTTGTGATTGGTAGGGTGTTGTTGAAAAGCAGCTGGCCGTGCACTGGTACCTGCGTAACCATGAATCGAAGCATGTTGTCAGCTGTGTCCCGATCCTCAACGGTCAGCTCAAATGGTGTAATGAGCTTTGTTTCTCCCTCCTCTACAATCAGCTTTTGCACTGCCAAGACAGGTTTTTTATTATCTACATCAGTGATGGACACTCTGAAGGTTCGGAAGACAGGATTGTAGCCGTCAGTTACCTCAAACTCAAAGCTATCCATTTTCATCTCATCATCTGAGGTGTGGATGTAGTAGATCTTGTTGCCCGCAAGTTGAAGTTGGGTGAAGGTGGAAATGGGCACCCCTGGGTAGTCACTACACTCCAAATGCCCTCTACTAGGAGCTCTTGTGATGCTAAAGCTCAGGTATTCGTCAGGACTGTTGATGTCAGAGGTGCTCAGAAGGTCAGTAGTCAAAGTTACTTTTCCGCCTTCTTTGAGTGTCACACCTTTGTTGATAACATCAGGAAAAACCATGTCAATGCTTCCAATGTTGATGTAAAAGTAACGGTCAATGAGTGGATTGATGCCATCTGTGACATCAAATTTCAGCAGGTCACGAATGCCCTCCTGGCCGGTATGCACATACTGAATGAGTTGTTTGTCAATTTCATTTTGTGTGAAATTCATTCCCAGGGTTATATTGCCCAAAACATCACCAAATTTGCTGATACGCTGCAGGTAGCCTTGGCCAGGTCCATATCGTACAATATATGTTAGTTCTTTGTCCTCCGAATCAAGATCTGTTGCCTTTAAAACCCTGTTACTGATTACTTTTGTCTCTCCAATCTCTACATCAAGACCATCATTTATAGTCATTCTTGGTGTCTCATCATCAACAGGAATAACCATGATGAGTACTGTTTTTTCAACATTGTGTATCCCGTCAGTTAGCCTGACTTCAAAACTGTCTTCTTTAGTCTCAGAATCATCATGCTCATAGACAATATTGGATGCTTCTTTGATCTGCTCCAAGCTGAACTTCTCCACAGGGATGCTTCCAGTGCTGAGCTGCTGAACTATTTGACCATGCTTTGGGTTTTTGACAATCTCAAAGTGCAGTTCGTCTCCAGGGATGTCAGCATCAGCCGCATTCAGAATTGGTGTGTCAATAACAAGACTCATGCCCTCCATCACCACAAACTCGCGTATGAAAATCTCAGGCTTTTCATCATTGGTAGGAATTATGACTATGGGGAGAAAATGGCGCTCAGAGAAGTTTATACCATCTGAACAGCGGAAAGTCAAACGATCCTCCACAGGTTCAACCCCTTTATGGATGCTTTGGACATAGTAGATATGACCAAGGGCAACATCTTTAATGGTAAAAGCTGTTATAGCTGTCCCAGCTCTTGACTTCTCAGAACCCGTGGCTGGGGAGATGTTCTCTACGTAGCCAGATGTTGGCTGGACAATGATGGTGCACAGGATATCGTCATTGTCGGTGTCAACATCCTCAGCTTGAATCTGAGCAAGAGCAATAACATTCTTCTCACCCTCAACTACAATAAACTGTTGTCCAACACTCACAACAGGTGGAATACTGTCAACAGGAAGGATGGTGACATGAACTGTTACACCTTGGACCTTGTTGCCACCAACCACCCACTGATCGGACATATCAGACAGAGTTATGTTGAAGGAGTCATGTTTTTTAACTGGACCAATTTCACCAGACGTGTGAACATACACCACCATTCCACTGATTATGTCTTCCTGGGTGAATCTCTCAGCAGGAGCACCATTTACCTGGATTTCACCCAAAGTGGGAGGATCTTCAATAATAAAAGTGAGCATGAGATCATCTGTGTCTTCATCTCGACCCTGAATGATATTGCTTGTAATTTCTGTTGCACCATTCTCCAGCACATCAATGGAAGTCCCGAGCACGCCTTCTGGGAGCATAATTGTAGGGGTTTCATCATCAACCGGCTCAATGGTGATCCTGATGGTAATTGGTAGCTCATGGAAACCATCACTCACATCAATTTTAATGACATCGCCAAGGGATTCCTCGCCTCCGTGGATATAAGTTAGATGGCCGTTTGTAATGTCTTCCAGCACAAAAGTTTCACCATTTGACATGTCAATTCCTAAATACTGTAACTGTCCATATAGAGGACTCTGTGTCACAGTGAATATTATATTTTCATCCTCTGTGTCCATGTCAGTGGCATCAAGCTGTTTCCTGGTGATGACAAATGTACTTCTTTCCATAATGGTGAACCCCGTGTTAGTGATAATTGGGGGTTTGTTGTCTACTGGCTGTAGAAAAATGGTGAATAGTCCATCTGCTGTGTTACCAGCTGTGTCTTCCACAATGAATGTAAACTGAGCCACTTTTGGAGTGATGCCCAGTTCCTGGTCTGGAGGCTTGTAAGCTACTTTGTGATGATTAACCTGGGCTTGTGTGAACTCTGTAATTACAGTGTCAGGGTTGTCAGTCAGTACAATTTCACCCAAGGGAGCTGGATTGTTCTCATCTGTATCAGTTGGCGGTGTAGTGATGGTATATTTCAGGTCTCTGTCATCCGAATCTAGATCAGTATAACACAAGAATTTCTTTCTAAAGTAAGTCAGCTCATATTCCTGGACAGTCATATGAAGGGTGGTGCCTGGGAAAAGCTCTGGGGGGAGGTCATCAACAGGATGGATTTTAATGGTGAACATGTGTTCCCCTGATTGATTAGGAGGGTCGTTGTCATCCTGGACGCGGAATATGAACTGATCGATCACCGTGGTGATGCTATGGGGTCCGATGTGACGATAGAAGAGCTTTCCATCAAGAATATCCTGCTGAAACCATTCAGTTACCACCTGCTCAAACATCTCATCTGTCTCACTGAAATTCCACTGAGTTGGGTCAGTAGGTGGCTCTACTTGCCTCAGCACAAGCTCCCCTACCGTGGAATATGGTGCTTCCAAGATAAACTTAATAGTGGAGTCCTCTGAGTCAATATCTGAAGCACTTAGGATGAAGGGAGAGATCTGCATTATTTCATTTTTGAAAAGCGCCAGGCCGGTGTTGGCATTAATAATCGGGGGCTCATCATCAGTGGGGGCGATAGTGATGGGGAACAAAAATTCAACTTCATTGCTCCCGTCAGTCATTCTGAAGATGATGTTGTCACTGTAGGTGTCACTGCCATCATGCTGGTACACAACAATGCCAGCGTCTAGATCCATAGGTGTAAAGAATTTTCTACGTGTGCCGAGCACAGTAAGGTCCCCATGTTTTAAACCATCAACAACTGTGATTCTGACATCTTCCAGGTTATCTTCATCGCTTATTTCTAAATTCTGTGAACTGGAGAGAGGTCTGGACTGCCCTTCAAACAATAGCTGCCCTGTATTTTTGGTTGCAACTGGAGCCAAGGTATTCATAGGCTTCACCACAATCATAAAAGCGAATGGATCAGACACTGAACCATCAGTATCTACAATTTCAAATTCCAGTTGGAAAATTCTTTCCTGTTCTGAGTCCTCTGAGGGTGGTTTGTAGGCTATTTTCAGGTCTTTGATGTCCCGCTGATAGAAGGAGGTGATAGGAAGGTTCTGATCATCTGTGCTGATAATATAACCCTGCTGAGGGCTCATTGGTGAAGTAATATTGAAGATCAGATCATCTGGGTCAGATTCAACATCTTCAGCAGCCAGCATGTCACTTGTAATAGCTGTCATCACAAACTGATCAACTTCCATCATCATCATGGCTACAAAGCTGGGTTTGGGAATGGTATTCTCAGCACCGTCTTTGATTCTAACCATCATTTGGAAATGCTCCTGCATTATTGTGTTGCCGTCATTATCCTGGATCTCAACCATCATTGGAATATAGTCTCTGTTCGGTGAACTGGTTTTAGCAGTGTGTTTGTAGCGAATGCCCATATTTACAAATTCATCACAATCAATCATTTGGCCATTGACGGGGCTATTTAAAAGAGTGCCATACCTGGGAAGACCTCCAGCGCCGACAAGAGTGGTTATCTTACATTGCGTGACACCATCTTCATAGGAAAACTCCAGGGCTTTTTTATCAATGGGGTTGCTGTCCCCACTGAGCTTCTCAACATTAAGTGGCATATTCCTGGTGAGAATCTCAAGTTGCTGAAAAACTACCTCCACTTCTAGCATGAAAGGGATGATGACTGTGTCTGTCTGGGAGTCATAACGAAGCTGCAGTTTCACACGATCCTTACTGGGGCTCCGAGATCCAAAATGCGTGTATTTCACTTCATCTGCTCCAAAAGAACATGGGAACCTTTTGGGTGTCAGCATCCCAGGTTTCTGAGTTAGTGGGTCATTGTCCAGAACCGTGATGTGGCAGCGGTCACCCGGCTGCACTTCAGTCACAAGATCATTCACAGGGTCCAGAAACACAGACCTCCCAAAGGGTACTCTGATCCCATTGTTAGCGACGATGATATTGTCTTCATTAGGCCTGGACTTGTGGTAATAGAGGTGCGCTGAATCAAACTGTTGGGAGAACACTGGAGCAAAACAGGAGCTAAGGGAAAAAGTTACAAACAGGCATCTCAAAAATGCCCACTTGGGAATTTGGAAACTTTGCAGACAACCAGCCATGTCCACTGCCAGTTGCCTTGCAATCTGTTTCAGAAGTCAGAAGAAGCAGCAGCCAGACTTGTCCACTGAGGGAGGAAAAAGCATTAAAAAAAAGAAAAGAAAAGAAAGGTCTCTCTGATATTTGGACCTTGCAATCTGTCCTCTATGTTCCTGAGTTTCAGCGTGGCCACACAGACACAAGTGTGGTGAATGCTGGAGGGCTGTGCAGGTAATAATGAAACAGTAGACAGTGACAGGCACAGGCTCCTCCTTCTGTCAGCACAGGGTGGGAGCCTCCAACCCCCACTGCTAATTTAAGAAAGACCATTGGACAAGACTGAAAAAGTGCTGCACCAACCCACACCTACCCCTCTCCCTTTCTCTCATACTAAAACAAATTCTTAGTTGGAAAAAAAAATATGTAAAAGCTGATAGAATTTAATCCATGTTTTTAAAATCGCTGAACACTATCCTATCAAAAACTTTGATTATTCGTTAAAAAATTTGATGAGTTAGGATTACTGAATAAATATTTAATAATAGATAGTTACACGTTTGTTGTATTATAAGTTCATTAATATATATAAAAAATGCAAAAATATGTCCAGTATACATAAACATTTTCTTTTTTGAAAACATAACAATTAATTTGCATTATTAGTGGTCTAAATGATAATGTTGAGTTGGTTATATAATCCTTATTGACCTGATGGATTTGCTGAAATTCCTCAGGGGGGTGAGGGCTTCTTTGAAGATGTGAACTCTGTGACTTAGTAATTAACACCGTGATTAAAGTCCACATATACTGATCAAGCCTGGTGTGTCATCATCCATTTTAAACTTCCATCTTTAGTGGAAACATTCTTTTGTGAACATTTTATCTAAAGTGTCATCTAGTAGAAGTGCAGTTGAAATTTGTGCTCTTACCCAAAATTGAGTTCTTTATATTGGAAAGACAAAGTTTATTATCACCATTAAAACAGGCAGTGGCCCGAGGATGTGCAAAGACATCTGTGCTCTTCTCCAAGGTCATACTTCGGCACCGGTGTGGCTGCTCCCAGTCTGAGTCAGCGTTGCCAACTGCTCAGTAAGGAAAGTAGCTACTGTCTGTCCTAACGGTGGCTAGAAGTCGCTAAATGATGTCATCACATAATTTGCATAATTTTCCATTTGTATGTAAATGTAATGGAGGCTGTAAGAAAAGGCAATAAACTGGGAAAAAACACAGTTTATGTTTACAACAAATTAACTTTCATTTTATTGATCCAAGGACGCACTGGCTGCTTGCTGAGAAACAAGTGAAAACATGTGTTTTTTTCACATGAGAGTTGCCAAAAGTTCCAAATAAGACCAAAGAAAGCCACTTTCCAATAAATTGGCATCTGCTGGCAAGACAGATGTTAATGGAGATTGTTCAGTGTATCAGAAAAAGTAAAAAACACAACACAGATCAATATTTCACAAGAAACTCCCCTTTAAAGAGTTTTAAGTAGATTAATTGAACGAGAGCCAATTATCTTCCTCTCATACCTTAATACCTCCCCTTCCTTCCTCTTCCTCTTCACATTATCTCTATAAATATGTACTGCATAGTACTTGATGTCTTTTGTCTTTGTTCACATGATTTATCTTGTTTCTAATTCCTTCAGAACTCCAGGAATCCGGATTAGAAAATTTCTCCTATATCTTTTTTATGAGCACTAGGTCGTGATAACGACTCACCACTGGGTCACTGCTTGTTAAGAGGTTAATGTCAGATTTAAATCAGGGAAAATCCCTCCTCTGTTTTTACTCTGGATGCAGTGAGAACGTGAGAATGTGAACTCAGTATGCTGCAAGGTCATGTCAAGATAAAAATACTTAGCAACCTTTTATGGATCATCTTTTCAGTTGAGCTTGACACTATGATACAAGTGAATTGCTAAAACGTTTTCATGCTAGATTGTAATCCTGGATTTTTACTTTTGTTGTCACCAATGTCAGTGAGGATAATCTTCTGTTTTGTTTAGTTTTATATTAAACAACACATTCTAAACCTGATGAAGATGAGCAGTGATAGATAATGTTAATGCACAACAGTTTTGAGTTGAGATTTAATGCAGTTTCTTCATCAATTTGCATCATTGAAGCGTCTCATTGATTGGAGGTGGAGATGCTTTGGGGGCAACAATCCGAACCACTCATCGACCTTCTTGTGTGTGTGGGCCAAATAGCTGAGATGCCGTATGCATCCAAGCATTCTGCAACACACTTTTCATTGCATCCTGTAAATAAATCTTGCCTTCCTCACTTGTCCTTCCAAAAATAAGAGTGGGACCTCCACCAAATAGCGTGACTATAGAAACAAACACAGTTTTCTTTTTATACCCTGTTATGCCATCGCACATTCCTCCCGCAGGAGCAGAAAAAAACAACCTGTGGACTAAAATGGCACCTTATCCATTTATAAGAGAAGCTTTGGGCTATTGATTCCTGGATATGAAGCATGTCCGATGAAGGGGCGGGGTGGGGGTGGGGGTGGCAGTCTCTGCTGCCCAGGATCAACTCTTCATCTACACAGAAGCTCATGATGACAGCAGGAACTAATGACCTCATGATAGATGGAACACAAAGCCCAAGTTGATCCCTTTTTTCTTTTTGGTGTTGTTAAGCTTGTCAGCATATGACTGTGGCCAGGAGTTGACCTCTATTGTTTTGTGGATGAGAGAAAATTTAACATGTCTTCTTGTCTTTTCATTGACAGATTTGTGTGGAGGGTTCCAGCACATTAGGATCAGCAACTTCAGACATAGACGGAAGTGTCTGCCTATTCAAAAGCATTTTGTTTTAAAGATAATTCATGACATTGTGATGATGTCTAAAATAATGATCATACATGGACATCTCAGTTACTCAATTGGGCTTGACTCTTGTGGATGGCAGCACTTCTGTGGGTTAATATCTGTTTCATTTATCAAAATAAATATCTGCTACTTTACAGATCTCCTGTTTTTTAGCTGACTTCAGACCTCAGCCTCACTTACTCCACATTTAAACGTGGATCATAGAAAGTCTTCGGCTACTTAACCCCACAGAGACAGTATGATGCCTTGGTATGATGAGATCTCACTTTATGAGGTTCTGAACTTCCAACAACAGAGATCTGGAGGCATTTGTGAATGGCGCTGCTCATGTAAGTGCACAGATTTTTTTAGTGTGTGAGTTTCATCTCTCACTGTCTTAGCTTTTCCAACAAAGACTTCAATCTAACCATAGTTTACTGATAAAAGGTTGAAAGGGGGTACAAATGTTATGTTTAAGATGCAGAGCATGATTAGGGGCTTGGCATAGCAGCTCTGACAGATTCTTTGAAAACCTGCTTTGACATCAGAGAGGACACTCACCCCTGTTAAACTCCTTGTCTCCTTAGAATAGCTGGGGAAGGTTGGGGAAGGTTTGCGCTACATAGCATCCAAATCATGCAGCCTGATGTAAATATAAACTGCGTAAAAATAGAGGATACTGAGACCTTTGGATCCAGTTCCGTGGAGGAAGAGGCTTGTGTTCTGCTGCACTGGGGGGTTTGTTGCAGGGTGTCCATGACTGTGGTCAGGTTTGAGGGGCACATATACAAATTTTAGAAGCGTTCCTGCAGTCATTGCTGCACCGCAGGCTCAGTGCAATTTTTCCTATACTTAATGGTGGCTTATAGCAGTCTGTGGGCAGATTGATTTATGCTATCACTTGTCTTTAAAGGCAAGAAGAAGCCCATGGAAACAGGCTTGATATAGCAGCTGGACCAGATACAAACACTGGGGAACACATCACTGTAGACAGAAATTATATAAATATTGCTACATGGAATTAAACGGTAAGCATATATGTAAAGTCTTCAAGTTATCAATTCTTAATGGATCCAGATAACCACAACTGTAATAAATATGGAAAATCAAAAGTAAATGCAGCAATTTCCTTTGACTATTTAGTTCTTCGTGGATAATATCTATACAATATACTATATATATACTATATACAGTATATATATATAGAATATATATAGATACCCATTTACTACTCAGGGCCCAAAGGATGAACCTAAAAACATACAATGAATATATCAAGTCCACTCTGTATTTAATTTATTTTACATTTTTACTCTGTAATAACTATTATGTCTTCTTAACTAACTAAATACTAACAATGTTTCATGGAAAGAATGGTGAGTTTCTCACTGAGGCCCCTCTTAAACCTGCAGCTTTTTCCAAATTCATAATGTCCCCCCTCATCCATGGACTACAGATAAATAAGAAACTAGAAAAGATAAACTAGAAAATTTCAGGAAATTTTAATATGGGCATGCCCTACTGCCCATTTGTGCCCTCTTGCTGCTTTTGTTTGGGGCTTTAGTGGTTTTGTTCGGGGTGGTTCTATGTCAGTTTGAGGTGTTTATGGTTGTATTGCATTCATTCCTGTGCTCTGCGCAGGGGTAGTGGTTTAGGGTTGTTAATAAAACACACCCCCTGCTTCGGTGTTGTGCTTTAGGGTGATTAATAATGGCCAAGAAGTAGTTTAGGGTTGTTAGTAAACCGGTAAAGGTTGTTTATAAACCTTTGGGGAAGGGGCCATTTGGCAGGCATTTTGACTTAAAATTTACGTAAATCACAGCTTCATGAAATTTGAATATGTTGTAGTCCACAGCGAGGCGAGTTTTGAAACATTCTAATCTTGTCCCTACGATAACCTGTTGCCTAGCAACAAGCGTCCAAAGTCAAATGGAAATTTTTTTTTTAATTGAAAGTTTAATATCTCAAAAACTGTAATAATTGGCAAAATGAGGTTGAAAGATCCTTTGGTCCGAAGTTAACTGAGTCTGGAAACATTTGAATGATGGTTCGGCCGACCAATAAGCGTCCAAATTTTCACCTTTGTTTCTGCTTCTTGGCATCTAGCGTGGCCACGCTAACGCTTTTGACTGAGAAAAGTATTGCCCCTTCGAGGCACGATGGATCCACATGTGTTGATGTATGCTATGTGTGGGTGCACGTTCCGGTTCAGGCTACATTAACGGATAGTTTTTTTTTCACCATGGTCAAAAGCCCCATCCGAATGAATTGGGCCATTTGGCATGGATTTTGACATAAAATGTCCTTAAATCACAGCTTCATGAAATTTGAATATGTTGAAGTCCACAGCGTGCCGAGTCAGGGAACATTTGTACGATGTCTCTACGTAACGTGTAGACAAAATTGAATTTTTTTAAAATTGAAAGTTAAATATCGCAAAAACTGTAATAATTGGCATAATGAGGTTGTACGATCCTTTAGTGCCAATCGGGCCAAGTGTTTGAAAATTTGAACGATGTCTCTACGATAAAGTTCGGCCGGGCAATAAGCGCGACAATTTTCGCAATCTTTTTTTCCATCTAGCGTTGCCACGGTAACACTTTTGACTGAGAAAAGTAATGCCCATCGAGGCACGATGGAGACGCATCCAACGATGTATGCCATGCATGGGTGCACGTTGCGGTTCGTGCTGCATAACGGACGAATAAAGCGTGCGGAATAAAGCCTGAATTATGGTTCCGCGTTAAATCAACGCAGAGCCTACGCCGTAGGGTACGCGGCTACGCGGGAGGCTCTCTGTAGCCTACCTCCCAAAAAATTGAACTACACGTCCAGGCGACGCGGACCCAACGCAGACCGAGAGGGCTGTTATTGATTTACTTGGTAGCAACGCATTTCCGGTTCCGGTTCGTGAAGCAGTAGTGAACTTTCAGCGCTCTTTTCTTTGTGTGTGTGTGATTTGTTTTGGGGGATTGTTTTGGTTTTTTGCACAATAGTTGTCCTTATCTCTTTGATTCACTCTGACTGGAAAAAACCGGAAGCTAAACAAAGTATCAACTAGTGCTCTCGGGGGGTATTGCACCGCGGTGAAATGGAGTGACGGAGAAGTCCGAAGGGTTCACGACGGCATCACGACAACGGCGTATGCTCTGCGTTGGTGTAACGCAGAACCTTAATTCAGCCTTAAGAATAAGAAAAGGTAAACCTTTTCTGTATACTAATAAATCGCCTTCATTTTCATGTTTTTCCTCGTTTTTTCAGGCGTGTTTTATTTTTGGGGGATTTTTTTTTTCCATATCCGAGCGGGGTCATGTTGTACACCCGCGGCTGTGCAGGGGGATTTTTGCGACTTTAGCTTGTTAGCAAAATGCTAGCAACATTGCCCTTTGGGCCGTTTTGGACAATTGCAATATAGTCATGCCACTACTTGGCATGCCCATAATAAATAAACCCTGTATTTGTATGCCGTTGACATTAAAGGCTCTTTATTCGCATACTTAATGTATTAATTCCCTTTGAGGAAAAAAAACATTAAAAAAAAAAACCCAAACTGTCTTGTGAAATAAGCCTGGTATCCCTCCCATTACGGCCATGGTAATCAATACAGAATGCACCGAACCAGTCAAACAGGGGTGGGAGTGGGTTTTATGCAATGACTCAAACAGCAGCATCCATGACAAACTACAGATTTCCTGACAACACCTTAGAAACAACAGGTTTATACAGTCAAAGCGTTCCTATACTGCGCGCCACATTCGATGACTTGTTAATACCAGTCTGTCACGTTCTTCATTTCTCTGACAAGTTTCATGCCTATTCTATGGCCTCTAGAGGCAGCTTCTTCCATGTCCGTTGGTACCGTCCTCTCCCCTGGAAATCTAAGTTGAATCCAGAGGAACCAGAATAATTCTTTGCACTGAGGAGGAAAAGCGACGGCTAAAGCTAAAACTATGATCAGTACAAATTAAACAGCACATTATATTACATGTGGGGATGATTTGCTATGTTTTTACAAGTAAGAGGTAAGGTCAATTTAAAAAAAAAAAAGATTAAGCAATGCATTAAACATTAAGATAGCATCAAATGTAGATGAATCATTAAATGTATAATATTTCTATGTGTATATTTAAAGCAATATAAACTTAACACAAAAAGTAAGGAAATTTGTGTTTGATAGATTACCGGTATGGTGTAACAATGGATCTTGGTTATGAATCTCATTATTGTTGAAAAGCCTGTTTATTTCTTTCAAATGGTGCCACATGTTTAAGGAACATGCATTTGTGGGATGAGCAGTAGAGCTGAGTATGGGGGTTTTACCCAGAAAAAATCTGCCAAATCTTCTCTGCCAATGCCAAACCACATATTTTGCTATTGACTCGATACAATAACTTCATATAATATTATTGGTTTTAGCTGGCACGACTAAAGTTATGATCCATGTGGTCTTTAGGTTCAGAAATACTACAGGAAGAGGAGCTTTGGTCCAACAAAATCTTCGGCTGATGTGTGGAAGAATGTGGAACAAGCTTTTTTTATTTATTTGTTTAAAGTGCAATCAACTTAAAAATTGGAGCAACTTGGTGTATTTTATTACATTCCCAGCGGGAAGCAGGTCATGAAGCTTACATCAATACTGAATGCTTCATGTTTGTTGAGCCAGCAATAGATGATAAAACCATAGGCAAGAGCTTGCTTTGCATAACATTATGTTATGTTATGGTGCACTGGCCTTGCTGCAGTCCTGACCTGTTCATAAAAAAGACCACGAGGAACACTTTGAATAAAAATATGCAACAAAGACAACCCCATACTGTTGCCCACGTTAGGATTTGTTCAGCAATAGGACAAATTAACTTCATTTTTGGGCGCCCTCAAAGTCATGATGCCATTCAGGTGTTGTGATGTGGAACGATAACATTATTGTTAAATGCTTTACAACTTTGCCTGCCTCTGTTGCAGACCTATAATGCAAAAGTGGTTGTTTATAAAGAGGTTAAGTTGATGGGGGAAAAAAAATCTGAATGATCTACTTTTTTTAGTAGATACAATTCACAGTAAATTCAAAAATCACTGCCTAAGGTCTTCATTTGTATTTTCCATATCAACCCAACTTTTTACATTTTTTGAATCAGGGTTGTGCATACAGTACATCAAGCAAATCGTTTAAAAAAAATATATGTGCATACTAAAAGAACAACCGATAAAGAAAGAAAAAAAGGGAGAAAACCAGTAACTGGTTTAGGAATGCTTGCCAGGAGATTTTTGTCTTTTAACACTGCCCCTTTGAAGTAAGTGTACATGCACCTGGAGCTGGTGTTAACACTTATATCCAACCCATAGGTGTCTACACAAACATCTGACTTCTAATGGACAAGAATGGTGAAAAAAAGAAAGAAAGAAAGAAAAAAAAGGTGAGACAAGTCAGATCATTTTTTATTTTCAGCAATGAGCAACACAGAAACAAAATTATTGAACTTGAAGAACATAAAAAATACCTTACATAAACTGAATCCAAAAAACTAACATTGTATTCTACATTATTGCAAGAATAGTTGGGTCTGACAACTCCACACTGCCTTATTATGTCTGAAGATGATGATGATGACGATGATGATGAGCAGCTTTAGGTTGCCATGTAGCAAATCCACCTCTAAAAATAACTTTGGGTATACTGCTCATGCTTGTATTTACAATAATGCATGAGTTTATTTACATTATTTATCTACTATTAAAACTGCAATTAAAAATTATCACACAAAAAATGTACATACCTAATTACAAATTTCTTCAAAAAGAGCCTTTGATTTTCCACCAGGTTTTTCCTTATTTCTTGTTTTATTATTTCAAACTAAAGTTTTGAAATGTAATGTAATCCATGCAAGTGTGAAGCACAGACATCAGGCTGGCTGACAGTTTCCAATGTTTTTTTTTGTTCTTTGTGTGTATTTGTAAATGTCTCTGATTTCTATATATGGTCATCTGATGCTACTACTACTGCAGTGGTACTTCTACTACTACCACTACCACTACTACTACTACTACAGTCAAAGCATGATGCTGAAGCACAGGATGCATGGTCACAGACTGAATCAAACAGATGGATGTCAGGTGATCATGACTCAGTGGGTACAGTGGTTGTTCACCCACCACAAGGGCAGTAGCTCCATGTGTCCTTGGGCAGGACAGTGAACCCACACGATCACACCAACATTATTAGTTGTCACGTGACTGGGAAGAAAAAGCGCAGCATGAATGGTTTGAATGAATTGGCTTTTCTTGAATTCTTGAATATGATGATCTATGAGAACAGGTGGGAATATTTCAGGAGGGTTCACCCTTCCTGAAGTCCTATGCTATCCAGATGCTGGCCAACCAGAGGAAAGTAAGGCTGCAAGCACGAATAAGGACCTTTTTTTTTTTTTTTTTTTTTGTCAATGATGATATGATGCTATTGAAGGCAAGAATGAAAACTTAGAACTGGAAATAAGCATAATATACAAGTCTTTTTACATTTGAACTCTTAATACAGTCAGTCGTGACTGCTATCAATAAACTTTTCAATCTATTTGTCATCACAGAAAAACAACAAAGGAGATAAGCTTGCAGTATATTTAACTTTCAAAAAGATGTGTTACAAACAATTAGCTCCAATCATAAAGTCACCAGTGGCCTAGGTGTTCCATACAGCATGAATAAAAGTGTCCTCATCTCCTGTTCGGTTTCTTCTTCAGTCTGAAAGAGAAGAAAGTCAGAAAAATGAAAATAGAGAATCCTGTAGTTGTCCTGCAATTACATGCTTTTTCCTCTAGTAACTTCTGCTTTGGTCAAGTTTATGCAGCCTTTGTCATGACCTGTGGCCTCTACAGAGAAACATCTGTTTGAGAGTAAAGGTAACTGACATACTTCCACACCCCACCTACTACTGTGATTTACACTTAACCATAATGTGACCACAAAAACTGATAGAGCCCCTGGAGGCGAAGTGACAGCAGCATCACATAACATTTGTCTAACTTTGTCAACCCCTCTGTAGATGATCTTTTTCCAGTCTTGACTTGAAGACAATTGCTTTCAACAGCTTTCATTAATGCAGCCGAGTTTAACAGGGTTTATCATTTCGAAACAGTTTTGCCTCCACTGAAAGGGAATTTTAGATTTAGACCAGAAATGTGACTACTGAGGCCAAAGTTGATCTGAGTCTGTAAAGTTGTGCATATTTGAGCCAAAAGGGATATACAGGGATCTGGGACGGCCAGTTAGTCATTGTACAGAAACCTGACTGCTGAAAGACTAGGCATAACAAGGAGGATTTCTACGTTTGCAAGAAACTGTTCAGCAATAACATTCTTCTTAGTTAACCACAGAAAAAAGGACACAGGCCAATATAGTTCAGAAAAAGAAATGATGTAATACAAGTAGTAATAACAGAGTAATAAAGTAATAATAAACATGACATTATAGTCTATGGACAGTTTGAGGTATTTTGAACTATATGCATTTGAAATACACTCCCAGTATCTAAGATTCATTATAAAAAAAGACAAAGAAAAAAAACATCCAGCTTCATCTTTCATTAGGAATACTGTATGTCATTCAGTTGAGCTCGTTTGTATTTTATGTCACCTTCATTGGTGTTAGTGACAAGACAAAAGGTCTACAGAAAAAAAAAAAGTCAGAAAAACTTTAACTTTAAGCTTTAGGTCTGATGGACTGTCTACTGTCTACTTTTTTTAATCTAAAATGCTAAAGTATGTTGATCATATTGAAACAAAATTAGGATTTATGGTTTAGCTTTATATAATCCAGATATTTCTATAATTTATGATACATTTAAAGACTGCCCTGACACATTCAACTTTCATTTTATAAAATACATTTTATTATTATTTATTACCATTGGCATGGATGTCTCTGGCTGACTGGCATGATGATTTTTAGCCATGCCACTTTCCTCTGCGTCATCCTACTCTTATAGAAATATGACCTGCTAACACCTCAATCAATCAATCAGAGGGTTTGCTGCGCTAGTTTTGAAATAGTGGGTATTGAGTGTCAGACCTGGTGTCTACAGGGGTCTCCAAGAGCCAGGTCAGGGACTGTTAAATAAATTAAATTAATCAATAAATCTTTTATAAGTGTAATAATAATGTGATACTCAGAATTTACACACCAATTACATGCTGCTCTTTGTCGGCTCCACATGAGCATATAAATATCAAATCCATTCATAAGGAACTTGCATAGCACAGAGATGGATAATCCAGGTGCCATGAAGTAAAAATCCTGTCCAGCAGTTATTCCAACCAATCACTGAACAAGCTCCTCTGCAGGTAGATGGTAGGTCGTGAGTGAAAACACCTGTTCTAAATGTACAGGCCAATCTGGAAACATGGCTGGGTTTTTACTCTATGGCACCTGGATTATCCACCTCTGGCATCGCATGACAGAAAAGAAAAGGTTTACCATTGTTATGGTTTGTCTTTCTACAGCACCTGAGATTCCACCTATGTTCACTTGAAAACTGTGTGTGAATGTTGAGAGACAGCTGTAATAACGCCCCGGTGTGAATCTGACAGTTTGACACTGCCTGAGGAATGTGGCATCGATGCCGGAGGCGATACCAGCAGGTGGACGAATGTCCACCTGTCAAGCAAGCATCGTGAACACAGCGCCTTGCCAACTGCTCAACGCCTGACCAGCTAGGAGAGGACAGCAGGGGAATAAGTGATCCCTACTGCTGCAGAACCCTGTTTGCGTATAGTGACATCAAAGTGGCGTAACATATTTATTTGTCCATCTTTTAAGACAAATTTTAAATAAAATTCTTGTTCACAAGATGTGAATAGCTTTTATTCCACTACCGTCTGACTGAAATACCATGAGCACTATCGCACAACTTACATTTTTAAAACGTATCCACGGTTTTTCTGGTGCCGACAGCATTTTAATATTTTCAGTTCACACTGAAATTGGGCAGGAACTACCTAAATTTAACGCTTTTATGTGCTCAGGATGTAAAGTAACACCTTCAACAGTGAAGTATTTAATCTGGCAATGCATTTGTTCAGGCTAACACAGAGAACTTCATTCATGAACCTGGTAGACATCCTCTTGAAAAAAGTACCATATTATTATTAGTATTGACGACATACAACATGTACAGTCAAGATAAAAATGAAATGGATAAACTGCTGTAACAACGCATGGGTTTACAGTATATGGCTACAGGCTTTTGAGATCTTATTAAACTGTTCTCTTTTTGACTGAATTGCAAAAATGTTGACATTGCAAACTATGCCATTAATAATTTGAAGGTGTGGTCAGTTTGATTTAAAAAAATGTATCAACAGGAACATGAATGTTATGTTAGAGATGAGCTGCACCTCAACTTTACACATACTGTATAGGTGCATTGTGGCACATGTGCAAACAGCACTACACAGGTGAAGGGATTGCATGGAGCACTCGTTAGATGGGAAAAAGTAGGACATTTGAAGGACATTTGAAGGAGTTTCTGGTGGGCTGTATCATGCAAAACTGACAGCAGATAAACCGATCAGCAGTAAAAGCTGCTCAACTTGTTACAGTTCTGCTGGGTAAACCTGCATCCTGGCATTTACATGAATGTCTTTTTTATTGTTTTTTTGCACTTGATTTGAAATCTTTTGTAGCCCAATGACTCTCTCAACGTGGCAATGTCATTCCCCTATAGTGAGCCGCCACCCCCAGGATATTAGCAGTCGGTCCTTAAAGGGGACCTATTATGAAAAACACGTTTTTCTTGCTTTAACATATATAAAGTGGTCTCCCCTCACCCTGCCAACTCAGGGAGGAAAGCAACCAAATTCTGCAGTGTCTGTACAGCCGCCCGGATGAGCCATCCAGTGTCATGTGACTTCTACGAGCCGTTCAGATTCTGCTCCCGTCGTTACGTCACGACAGGAGCAGATGTTTGGCCTCTGATGTGCTGAAAACCACGACCACAAATATAAAACCGTGTAACTATGCAAGCGTCCGACTATCGCATCGCACTGCACGACATCGGACGCTCTCTGTCCATCTCCCTTCAGCCAGCTGCCACTTTATTGAGGTTTTTGTAGTGAAATGAGGAGGTATCATGGAGATAACTTCTCATTTTAACTAACTGGATCAGCCGTTCCTCATCCGTGACCATTTCCTACAGCGCTTTCAACCGGCTTTCAACGCGAGCGTCAGGAAGAAAATAGAAGCAGGGTGTCCGACAAATGTTCAGCTCAAAACGGTGCGCTGCGTCGTGCTGCGTCGTGCTGCGCAGCGCTGCGTCGCTGCGTCGCTGCGTCGCTGCATCGCTGCAGCCAGTTAGGACAGTCCAATAGAAAATAAAACAATTAAACTGATTTTGTCGCTGACGCTTGCTCGCATCGCATGCATGACACGGTGTAAAGGCTGATTTATGGTTCCGCGTTACACCAACGCAGAGCCTACCGCGTAGGGTACGCCGTAGGCTACGCCGTAGGCTACGCCGTACCCTACGGTGTAGGGTCTGCGTCGATTTAACGCAGAACCATAATTCAGGCTTAACTCTGCCGGCCGGAGCTTCTGCCATTTTTTCGTAGCGGTGTATCGCGTCATTCAGGCAGCCAATCAGCACAGTGCATCATGATCATAGCCTCCCCGCCCACTCAGAATCCCTCATAGAGAATGAGGTTAGAAACGGTAAAGATAAAGACATGGCCCAGAGGCTGAATTTCTAATTTATATAGAAAAAACAATCAAAAGCTTGTTTTTAAGACATTCAAGGCCTGTTTAAAATAGACATTAAAAACCGTAATAGGTCCCCTTTAAACGAATATCTTTGTGAGTGACTGAAGAACATGACAAAGAGTCTTAGGTGGTCCGATGGGTCCTGAAAGCTTTCCCAATCCACAGAGACCCCATCCAACAGACCCCATCCAACAGGTCCCAGTGGCTAAAGGATCTGTTGCTGCTGTCCTGGTACCAGACTCTCCACGACACCCTCAGATGTTCCTGGCCCAGACCCCGACTGGTCAAACCTCTTTTGGGGCATCCCGCTCAAAGCTAATTGGTTTCTTTCTTTTCCAAAACCTATATCAATGACTGAAATGCAAAACCTCAATTTTAATGACTTTTTGGGCATTTTCATTTGGTCAGTTACATAAAATGTCACAATGAAACAGCAACAACCATCCACTGTCCCTAGTGACATTAACGTCACATTCTCATCAGCAGAAAACTTACTAGCTTTGGGACATGATGATTTAGGATCCAGTATATCCCACCAGTAGAGATACCATAGATTTCTCAGTTATTTGATCCAAGATTTGTGAGTATTTACCTAATCCTCTCCCCAGGAAATCACAAACATTAACAAGACTAAAGAGTCTGTGAACCCATGACTGGGACACATCGGGAGCTGCAGTAGTGTCACCCAAAATACTGTTTCTTTTTAAGGCTGGGTTACAAAGCGGGACACAGCTTTAGTAACTAGGCAGAGTAGAGACGACATAGTCACACGGTTGCTCAGAACTAACCCACTGTGACCCAGAGTGACTGGAGTAACTCTATTTCTGTTTTAACTGCATATTGTTTTCACTATGTCAGCCCCGTTCAGAGTCGGGCAGCATGGCGAAGAAAAGTGAGGTATGCGCTACTAAATTAGTCCTGTAAATATTTACTGGCTCACCTGCCAAATTACAAAGGAAGAATCTAAATAATGTAACACTTTAAAATGTCTACTGTGTAAACCTCAATGGTCTGTATACTTCACAACTCCTAAAATAACAAGACGGCATGTGTCAAAAAAAAAGAAGAGCATAAATGAAATGTTAAGAGCTCACACCGTATTATCTTTGTTCTAGATATTTCACATTTGTCCTGCAGCAGGTGCAAAATCAACAAGGATTTTGGATTAAAGGTGCTTTTATTGAAAAATATTATTTTGATCCATCAGACTGGGTTTTGTGAGGAGGTCTTTGTTGAAATATATCCTGGTTTAGGCAATGCATCACATTAACTGCTGCTCATCCAGTTCTGCAGAGACTTGCTCAGTAACGGGTGAAGAATGTGAGCCAGATGACTCTGACATTGAGGCCACATTATTCTCCTGCAGTCACTCTTTACCCTTTAATTAGGACAGTCTGACCCCGTGACCTTCAGAACAGACCAACCCAAAACCTCTGCAGGTCATGAAGCTGAACCACGACGAGGACAAATGTTATAGCTTTGATAATCAGCTATGGCGACACACACACACATGGCAGACAATGTCAATCTGCTGAGAATGTGTGACACGTTTGAAAAGTTTGCAACGGTTTCAGATTAAAAGGACCAAGTGCATCTCCCATCATCTAAGCTTTTTATTAAAGGTTGTTTCTTTTTGCACAATTCATTACCAAACAGGGTCTCAGTTTCACAGTTTATGTTAAAATAATCAGATTATCCCCTTATATATTTTTGTTTTGGGCACATCTTACTTATATCTTGACATGGCATTGAAAGGAAATATCACCCTCAAGAGTCAAGGTCAAAAGAGCGCTGACAAGTTAATTCTTCTTTACTTTGTAAAGTCCCTGGTATGATAGAAATGACTTGTAAATACTTTTACTAATTCATTCAGCCTTTAACAAGTGAAACAAAACACTATTTGTCTTGACCACTGACACAAGAAGTGCAAGTTGAATGACCGACAGCACACTAAACTAAGTGCCACTTTGTCTCCTTTAAACTCCTGGAAACTTTGTTTATGTGCTTATTAGGTTATAACAATGGACTGTATGCATGTACAATAGGTCACTAGAATAAGTAGCTGAGAGCTTTACTATGTTTACCATGTCCAATGCAGTCAGAGTTTAGTCTTAAATATAACTAGTCTTGTTTTTTAAAAATACAGAGCATATACACTTGGATAAAACAAAGAAGGAATAAAATGAGGATGACAATTTTTAAGTGGATGTAGGTTCTGCATTCATTTTATGTGTTTGTAATAGAAAGCCACAAGGTTTTTGTAATCGCTTCACATCTGTCAGCCAACTTTATCCTCAGAGCTGATCATCCACGTCCCACCCAGATGTCTCTGTGAAGTGCTCTGATATTATTTCCCATGTATTTCCTGTATATTTTCCTAATCCTATCCAGGTGTTTGTGGTGCCTGAACCCAACCAAGCATTTTTGAAATACAACACACACAGACTAAAACTGAAAGTAAAGGAAAGGTTCTTAAAGCAAACCAAGTAAATCAGTAACGACTGCTTATAAAAATTAGAATGGAATATTATTTCCCCTGAATTAATGCAGGATCATTTCTTTTATACCACCACCATAAAATCCTCCAACCAAAAGCAGACTTTCTTTGGTAGAAATACTTTTCCAGGTACTGTGTGTTGCTTAAGGCACAGAAATTATGTTTTATGTTTAAAAGGGGTCATTCTTATTTATCACAGATAAAGGGGGTTATTTTTTGGTGTGAAGTAATTGGACATGAACTGGCCTCAAAGCCAAGCGGGTTGGTTGTGGTACATGCGTAGAACAATTACACAGGTGTAACTGTTGTGTGGGTCTGTGGTGGGACATGAAGGAAGGACGGGCCTGAGACGGCCTCTACCAGCTGTTATCTCCTTGTAGTTGACTGGGAGTGTCAGTCTGTGCTTTCCGACAGTCCCTCCCTTCTGTAAAGCTGCCCAGGTGTAGTGTCCGACATGCCAGTTTTAACCACATCAAACCTCACCAGCAGGAAGTACCCCATCACTGTTATTACCGAGATAAAGTCCCTGTCTTTAGCCCATGTACAATTATCATCCTGTCTCCCATAAAACTCTTTACATGGAAATTACATTTCTGGTTTTAACGATTAGGAATGGGAAATAGATGCAACAGCTATATAATATTAGTGTGTGTGTGTGTGTGTGTGTGTGTGTGTGTGTGTGTGTGTGTGTGTGTGTGTGTGTACATGTTTTACAGTCTCTATTAACACTTTAACCACTCACAAAGCCTCATAGGAGACAAATCACAATGTTGAGCCTCATCTTCGTGACCTGTCTATGAACCAACAGCCTCTTCCAGCCCAAGCAAATAAAACAAGCCGTTTCTAGCAAACTACCAATATTACTTGTCTCGCACTGTAATATATCTTTTGCCAAACAGTGCAGCCAGTTTCCTGCGAAATTCACCACCAAACATAAAAGCTGTTCTCTAACTGGAAAATAACACGGTAAAGTCTCATGTGTAATCATGCTGGTTTAGTTTATGACCCGTCAGCCGATACCCATTATCCTTTGCTGCAGCCTTTCAACTCCAACTTTCTCATCGCTTCCCAAACCACGTGAGAAAGAGTGGAGCACCCACTTTCTTTTCTTGGTCGGTTTTCACTGTTTTATGGCAAAGAGTTTAAGGTGCCCGACCATTTTTAGATCAGAAGCTATCGGTAAAGTTACTGGAGATACATTAACGAAAAGACAAATATCAAAATTGTCTAAATCGTACTAACTTGACTGGGTAAGTGCATGTGCACACCAGGAATTGTGTTTTCGCTCGCATGATTATTCCCTGTTTGTTTGAATTAGTGGATTTGACAATTTTATCTTACTGAATATGGTAACATGACTGGATAATAAGTCTGTAAAGAAAGAAAGACAGGTTGACATAGATAGGTTTTGTGTTGCATGTGTTGCATGCAGGCGTTAAGCAGGACTGTAACATTTATCAGCGGCAGGACAAATATGTCTGCAATCATATGACGCAGTGAGGGTTTGTGAAGAAAGCGCAGGTTATGTAACTGCTGTAATTCATGCCTTTTAATTTCCTCAGCCCGACCAGGTTTTAGACTTTTATTTTGAAGTCAACCAAGTGGAGGACAACAACAGGAAAAAAAGAGGGAACCCACCAATGACAGGACTCATCACAGAGTGAAACAGTGATGTCAAAGTCAAAACAAGACCAAAGCAAAATGTCCTGAATGACTCAATCTGCGATTTGCCAAGCAAAAACAAGATGCTTAAGAACCCCTTGTTCCTATAAACACTTCCTCCATTTGTTCCTTTGTTAAGCTATTCAACAAATTATATTTTCTAATGTATATTGGAAATCAAGTAATCTATTAGTCACATGACCATTACATTCTAGCTTTAAAAACAAGCTGGATCAAACTTACTGTAAACAGTATTGTGTGGAAAAAAAAAAAGTGTTGATGCTTATATGTTTAGGACATTGGAGTACTTGTGCATGACAGTACTCCAAACATAAAAAAAAAAAACGAAAATAAAGCTGTAAGAGACTCTACTTGCTCGCTGAATATTACAATCAATTTCCTTGTCAAGAACTTAAAAAACTATGTTGCTCAAGCCTGTCTTGGTGAAGATTAACAGGCTGTTTTATAAGTGAAAATATGAATGCAAACTTGATTCAATTAGCTATTTTTATCTAAATTATTAATAGTGTTACTTTTCCAAATGACATGGCACAAATCTTTAACTGTTTAGTGCTTGTTGGCTAATAATATAGATTTAACTTGGAAATAGATGCAGAACTAGCTGCCTGTGCTGAAATTAGGAGATGCTTCGAATTTCTGAAGTTTTTTGTTTTTTTTCCCCTGAGACTGTTGTGACGATAAACACAAAACTCCCGAGCAATTCGCCTCACAGATGTGAGGTTATCATCGGCTGTTAAGAGTGGTGTGAATTCTTCGGCCCCAGGCTGCAGCCCCGAGTGTCTGAACTGAAAGGAGCGGGGAGGGAGCGGAGGCGCAGGTGTGGGCCTACATCTCGAGTCACGTGACCATTACACTGAGTATTACTACGCATGAGAACAATCTCATCCATCAGGAGGAGGACAGAGAAGGATAAAGGACTGAAGTCAAGCATGATTTATAGCAGAAACAGAGATTTTTGTAGCAAAGAAGTGTCTTTGAAGTTTCCCCTCTTGTTATTTAGAGGCACAGAGATCTGTAGATGAAGCTTTTAATGAACATAAATAGATGTTTGACAGTAAAAACATTTATTCAAGGTCTGTTCACATCTTTGGCTTGGCTTTAGTGAATAGGCGCTGCCAAGTTAGTCTTCAAATTGCTCTGAAGAAAACTCATTCAAAGGTTCAAGTAAACTTTTCAAGTGAAAGTGAAATGCTGCATGTAAAAATAATTTGTCGAGCAGCAAAGATCCGTTTTTGGGTGAAGCTTTCACGGTGTGTATTTATAAACCACTGGACGACAGGCTATTAAGGTGATTTACAATTTTGAGACGAGTGCATCTTATGAATTTAGACTTAATGGTTATAACTTCTCTATTTTTAATTTGTTCATTCAAGACAGGAAGCTGTAACATGGCACTCCCATGTGGTCTGTTGACTTCCAGCTCATGGTGGGGGACTGAGTTTTTTTTATGAACGCCTAAGCTGGCTGGGCAGCTGTAGCAGAGCATCCGTCAGCCGCAGTCTTACCTAGTTTCCGAGGAACAGGACATTGATATCTTATACTGGATATTCGGCGGAAACTTCCCAGAGCATGCTGTGGAACTGCGTATCTGTGGACAAACAGGAAAGGGGTCAGATGGGTAGCACGTGGATCATGATGGGTATGTAGAGCACAATGTCTTCATTAAGCCAAATAAAAAAGTAAAAAAAAACCCAACAGATTGATTGCAGTGTTACAACATCCATTCAGCAGCAGGAAGCACTGACACATGAAAGCATTGTGGGGAAGTTGCTCTAGAAGTCTGACCCCTTTTTGGGAAATTTATGACAAAATGGTACAAAATGGACGAATGGGAGGAGGTGGACATGCATGTATGTGGATTAAAACTGCAATCAGATAAATAGTGTGCAACATTTTGCATTTTCATGAGATTTCCTATCAATGAAAGCATACTTTTAAATATTGTTTATCTTTGCCAAGGAATTAATCTAAATTATTACACAATTACAGTTAAACATAAAAAAGCACATAGATGATACAGACAGAAACTGCTATTATTATCATTGACAAGCCCCCCCCCCCACACACTTTTTTGTCACATTTTTTTAGCCATAGAGGTTACCTAGTGGTTAAAAGGTAACATTTGTATGAGAAACACATTTAAAAGTGTACAACCTGGACGAGGATGAAAAGGAGCTACATTTGCTGCAGGTTTTACTGCTTGTCACGGGGTGTGTTACTACAATGATGTTGGGTAGTATGAGATTGTCTCAGAGATGTGTTTGGCTTTGATAAATTATAGAATTTCAATTAATAGGAAAAAAAAATAAAAATTCCCAAGCTAATCCACTACTAGGTAATAATACGTACTTTAGGCTACTTGCTGTTTTTTTAAATCAATATTATACTATTCCTGTACAATACAGACCAAAGGTTTGGACACACCTTCTCATTCAAACAAATGAGGAAGTGTGTCCAAAATTTTGGTCTGTATTGTACTCAGTAGCCATTTTTGTCTGTTATGCTTTCTCAAAGCTGACACTGATGTGAATATCTTGCACATGCACATAAATACCAAAATATTTTTGAACTCAATATATTTCCACATTTGCCACTTAATAGAATAGAATATAATATAATAGAATAGAATAACATAGAATAATACTTTATAGTCCACCAGAGTGGAAAATTGTTTTCGGCTCACCAACATATAAGACAAGCAATTCTAAAATCATAAGTATAACATGAAAGCATGGATAAAATACTTTTTGCAGAGGTGTGGGTGGGGTGAAGTCTAAGAGCAATCTAAAGAAGTTGTTATTAAATTCAATTGTATTTATATACCGTCTATTACAACAGAAGTTACCTCTAAGGGGCTTTCCAGAGACCCAGAACATGACCCCCGAGCAATTATTACATAAACATAACATAAACAATGGCAGGTAAAAACTCTCCTAGTGGGAGAAAAACCTTAAGCCAAACAGTGGCAAGGAAAAACTCCCCTTTAGGAGGGAAGAAACCTTGAGCAGGTCCTGGATCATAAGGGGGGACAAGAAAGGAGAGACACAGACAGAATGGCTAACTGGTGCACTATGACTATGGTGCACTACTGATGACTATATAAGCAGATGTAGACAGCAGACACTGAGATGGTCAGAGGGGGGGACTGGAGGTCAGGATATCAGCAGGCATCTACCAGACATCCAGTTATAATCGTTAGCTTAAAAATGTCATGAATTTCGCAAAGCTGCTGAGCCTCGGGTGTTCACACCATTTGAAATCCATTCGGCGCAGCAGAGTGCATTGTGGGCACAATGTAGTTTATTGCTACGTAATATGTTTGTGTTGTTACTTATGAAGACGATGTGCAAAATGTGATGAAATTATGAAAACTTGCAAACAATGTGGACACAATATGCAGCAGAGTAGAGGCTCGGCCCACAACTGTCTCCTCTTACTCCTGAGCAGGTGAAGACACATGATCCATATGTGTGCTGGCTATAAACTGTGAGATTGTGAAACGGTTAAGATTTTGCATTACGCAAAGATTTTCCATGACTATCTGATGAGGACAGATTTTTCAAGCACCCACCTCGCTTCTGCCCAAGATCAGCATTGTTGCTGTTGTTCTCGTTTGTGTCCTTCAGCGACTCTACGGAGGTCTTGTTGGACATGGGCTCTTCGTCATCGGTCTTCACCTCCACGCTGACTCCTGCAGGTGCAGCTGGACTCTGCTCGATGGCTTCCACTTTGGGTTTGTCTTCTGAGGTGGCGGGAGCTGGCGCTGCCGGCTCAGGGCTGGGATCGGCAGCAGATTTGTCAGCCTCATCTGGAAAAGACAACCAAAACATATTCCATTTAACTGTGCTTTTATTTTGTTTTCTGTTATCATAATGGATGAAAAAGAAAAACTCATGCGGAGTCATTTTGAAATGTAATGGAAAGTCGAAACACTTACGTCATGCCTTTTCAACAGAAAATACAGATGTTCCAATCAATGATTGCATAACATTCTTGAAACATTTCTCCATTATTTAAAACTTCAATGATGTTGCAGATTTCCCCTTCACTGTCTTGCCTTTTCTTTCCTACTTCTTCACGTACCACTTTCGTGACCTTTCGGAACTTTTTTTTTTCAATTCTTTTTAACTTTTTTTTTTCTCTTTTACTTGAGGGAACAATACAATATTGTAGACTGACAAAAGGTCTGTTGAAGGACACACTCACACACACACACAAGTTTGAAGATTAAATTCATATATATGATTTAGGTTTTTACCAAACTTGGTATTAACCATTAATATATATGTAGACAAGGGGAAAAAAAAAACGGATGTTGCAGATTTGCCATTCGGATCAGTGGGTTCTGTATTTAGTTGCCACATAATGGAATAATTTTAACTTACACAGCCTGAAGTGGTTTGTACTCAGGCGGGAATTCTCTTGACCGATGGCATTTTTTGGGGGGCTACCATGTCGGTAATGAGGCGACTGATTATTGTTCTATTCCTAATGAGCCACAGCCAAGCAGCTGTTGGAGGTTGTGGGAAAGTAGGGTGGGCCTGTCATTATCTGACCCAGTTTTAGGTGGTGAAAAGGCAGAGAAGATGGTGAAAGAAAGATCATTGTTGTTGCAGAAGTAATTCTGTCATGACTAGGTGGCTCCTGAGGCGGTAGTCCAGTCTTCAGACAAACATCATGTCTTCCAGGTTTTCGGCACACAACTACATGAAGTTTTGGGATGTGATCTTTAGCAGGTTATTGCTACGTTAAAATGTAGAAATTAACCAAAAAAAGATCAATGCACTCATATCTTGATGATGACACCCCAACTAAGACCTTGAGAAAAATAACACACATAGATCAAGAGCATATGCTGAACCTCTGATTATTCAAACTGGGCCTCTGTTAAGTTATCTATGAAATCTGGATGTAAAACCACAGAGTCAAAGAAACACTGCCATATGAGTGTTGTCAGCCTGCATGTGACTGGAAGGTCTGAAAAATTTAGAAAGACCTTCTCCGAAACACAACATTGTGGTGCATTTGAAATCCAAAAATGCCTTCAGACAAAAACAGCTTCCTCACAGTCCAGCGCAGTTTAGATTTCACAGAACGAGAGCCCAGGTCTTAAAACAGGTTTACTGAATAACAATATCAACATTTTTTACACCACACGGGAGAGCCAGTGCCTCAGGTGAAGACTCAGTGGTCCACCTGCATCTCAAGGATGAGGGATAGTCTTTCGAGGACAGCAATGGACATATTCTGAATGGACAAGAAAGCTCGTTTGAGAGAGAAGTGAAAATATCAATGTACAAATATTAAACAGAGGAGGCTTCCACAACCATCCTTAATTCATCTGAACAAAACATCTCAAATGTTTGAAAGGCATGCAAAGAATTGAGAACAGCGACTCATAGGACAGGTAGGTGAGTGAGTGATTCACGTGTCCCAACAATGGCTTATAAACCTGAAACTGCCTGCTAGTTAATGAAAGCTAAAAAAAGTCCCTTGAAATGAAATGGTAAACATGTATAGCTGCCTTTTTTTTCAGCACTTAGGGAAGGCAAGTTTATTTCTATAGCACAATTCAACAACAAGGTGATTCAAAGTGCTTTACTAATACATTAAAACAGATCAAAAGCATGATTTAAAGTTTAAATAAAAAAGAAATAAAATAAAACAAAACAGAATGGACAGGACTCAAACCCACACAGAGCTTACAGTACTTAAAATATGATTAGGTTTTGAAACTCAAATTTAAAAATACCAGTGTAGAAAGGAGTTTAAAAGCAGCAATTATTTTTTCTTTTTTCATTTTTTTTTTTATCCCCGATTTTTTACCCATTTCATCACCCAGTGCTCATACCTAGACAGTCCTTGGCATTGTTCCCCTCTGCCAACCCAAGGAGGGCCCTACACTGAGCTCAGGTCTCCTTCTTATCCTGAGGAGTGATGGACCGCTTCTTTTCACCAGACAGGATGAGGATTCTCCGGCCGAACGTAGCGCGTGGAAGGATCACGTTATTCCGGCCAGATCCTCCCCACCCCATCTGGCGCCCCGGTTGGCCAGAGGGGGCATGTATAGCCCAGGACTGTTGCATGTTTTTGTGAGGGTAGCTCACGTTAGCTACCCAGGGGAACACGGGGAGAACATGCAAACTCCACACAGAAAGATCCTTTCACCAACCCCACCCAGGGTGTGGGCACTGAAGTCATGGGAGAACTAACACGCACTTCAGCGCCCACAGCGTCCCCGGCCGGAATCAAACCCAGGACCTTCTTGCTGTGAGACGGCCGCACTACCTGCTGCGCCACCGTGCCCCATTAAAAGCAGCAATTAAAGAAAGACAGACATCAGTTAAAAATGATTAAACAAATGAGATGCAAGAATTAAGGTTGCAGTGCATTATGGGGGATTACTGAAACGCAGCAGTAAATAAAAAGGTTTTCAACCTTGATTTAAAGCAACTGACAGTTTCATCAGTCCTGATGCATTCTGGGAGTTTGGTCCACAGGTGAGGAGCATAAAAGCTGAACGCTGCCTCACCGTGTTTGGTTCTAACTCTGGTTACAGGAAGTAGGCGTGACCCTGACGACCCCAGGGTTCTGTTTGTATGTATTTGTTCTTCAGCACCTCTCAGCTGTTACACAAACAAGACACGACATGCTGGACGGTGAGTCTTGACTCCAGAGAGGGCAGAGCTAACTCTTTCCCCATTTCCAGTACTAGTTCACTAATTGGCTTGCTCTACTTCCAGCCTTAAAGGCCTTGTTAACCCTTGTTCCACCTGCACAGGAGATTTCTCTTACTTTGGCCGGTCAGACCTCTGATCGAGTCTGTGGGAACCTGTGCAGAGTAAGACGACAACTGAAAACACCTGTGTAGGTGTGCAGGGCCTTTAATGACTTGTGACAGCCTGTTAGTTTTATGGTTCCGCAGCTCCTTGCACTCCAAGCACGGGTGGTAAAAGCCCAATTCCTGGTTCAAAATGGTTTTATGTCAGGATTTTAAAACTACACCTGTCTCATCATCCACAAATTGCTACCATGAACCATGTGACATCTTAGCATCTGTCCTTCCCTAAGCTTTAAAAGAATGTATTTCTAACATTTCTGTACTTGTACTGTATTTGCATGATTAGAAAGTAGGATTTAAACAAAATTTAATGCTAAATATAGAAAGCCAGAAATACTTGATGCAAACTGCTATCAGTGATATATTTTTACCTGCAGTAGGGCACTCCCTATCTTGATAATAGCTCACCAAACACTGGTCATATTTGACCCCCTTCATTCCTGTTGCACTATTTTGTATAGGTAGATTCATTTGCAGCCTGATGGTGTCACTTTACAAAGCTAAACTAGTTAACTAAATTTAATTAGTCGAGCTTCTCACTATAGGTTTTCTAAGTCACCCAAGTTCACAGCATGAAACATTGTATTCATACTTTTATGCTTATCTCATCTTGTGGGTTTTAGATGCAGAAGGAAACAGGTAAAAAAAATAAAACATTTTAAGGATGGAACATTTCTCACACCAATTTCAAACGAAAATAAATATGTTTAAAGTGAGAACTGGTCACATGACACAACAAGAGACAGAACAACAAAACCTTAGAACGCAAAAAAGAGCATGCAGTCTGTTGTTTGTCAGTAGATTATTAGTAATAAATTAGTAATAAATATACAAGCAAATTAGCGTTGGCTAATGTCTCTTCCCCAGAAAGGATGAGATCTCTTGTAGAGGGGGCTGCTTTTAAAGCTGCAACCAGCACCGTCCATCTCAACAGGCCACATGACTGCATGGTTTACATTTAACACAGGACCAAATCAGAAAAAAGAAGCATGCTTTACATTCATAAGCATGTGGACAAAAGGAGAACAAAAGAAGCAACAGTGTCATCTGTTGGATTTGGATTTATGTTTTTAAAAACCAGATGAAGAGACTGTGAATATTAGGTCCGTGTATCTTTTGGTCATTGGATTTTTCCATCATGAGTGGGAATCAAAAAACAAAAAACGATTGGTTTATTTGATTTTCCTTTTAAAACAAAAAACTAATATTGAATTACACTGCATTTTTTCTTTTTCTGTGTTAATATGATTTAACAAAGATTCAAAATACGCTTTTATTCTCGTTTTCTATTTCATATAAGAAAAATGAAATTACTAGTCAACAGGAACGAAAAAACGAACCAAAAACAACCGTTTATTCATATTCAGTGCAGTGTTTGGCGGGTGTGCTTGTGAGAACTGGGGTCCCTGGAGGTCCTGGAGAGCCAATGTCCCCGTAGCGCGAGGTGTCCCCGGCGAGCTGCAGTGTTTGGCGGGCTGTCTGTGAGTGTCCTGGGGTCCCTGGAGGTCCTGGAGAGCACCAGTCCCCGTACCGGGAGCTGTCCCCGGTCCTGGCCGGGATCAGTGCAGTGTTTGGCCGGTGTGCTTGTGAGAACTGGGGTCCCTGGAGGTCCAGGAGGCAAATGGAAAGCCCAAGTAGCCTACCCCCCGTACCGGGACGTGGTCCCGGTCTTGGCCGGGTGCAGTGCAGCGTTTGGCGGGCTGGGTGTGAGTGTCTGGGGTCTCTGGGTGCCTGGGTCCTGGTCCCGGGACTCGTAGGTCCCTGGGTCCTGGTCCCGGGACTCGTGGGTCCCTGGGTCCTGGTCCCTGGGTCCTGGTCCCGGGACTCGTGGGTCCCTGGGTCGGGTCCCGGGACTCGTGGGTCCCTGGGTCCTGGTCCCGGGACTCGTGGGTCCCTGGGTCGGGTCCCGGGACTCGTGGGTCCCTGGGTCCTGGTCCCGGGACTCGTGGGTCCCTGGGTCCTGGCCACTTTCGCCCGATTTTCAGACACTTTGGCCGGCTTTCGGCTTCCTTCGGGCCCGCCTCTGCGGCGCTGCTCCCCCCGACCACCGGGGGGGTTTTGCAGCGCCTCCCTCTCGGTAGCGAGACCGAGTCGACCCGTCCGCCCCAGGTGTCCCCCCACGGAGCCCCGCCGCCGCCGGGCAGGCCGACCACCGACGTCGGCTGCCGCTCTGGCGGTGGTGTTAGTCCTCCGGGAAAAACAATGTTTCTCAAACCCTACCACGCCGCAGACAGCTGAACCGGGCCCTGGATTGCCGGTCACCCCCAGCCCGAGCGGACCCACCCGCCCGCCCAGAAAACGGTGCGTCGAGGCGGGGCGAGGTTCCGGCCGCTCCCGAGGTCTCCCCGCACGGGGCTGCCGAGACCCGAGTCCCGTTGCTGGTGGATCGGAGGTCGGCCTGCCCGGCGGCGGCGGGGCTCCGTGGGGGGACACCTGGGGCGGACGGGTCGACTCGGTCTCGCTACCGAGAGGGAGGCGCTGCGAACCCCCCGGCGGTCGGGGGGAGCAGCGCCGCAGAGGCGGGCCCGAAGGAAGCCGAAAGCCGGCCAAAGTGTCTGAAAATCGGGCGAAAGTGGCCAGGACCCAGGGACCCACGAGTCCCGGGACCCGACCCAGGGACCCACGAGTCCCGGGACCAGGACCCAGGGACCCACGAGTCCCGGGACCCGACCCAGGGACCCACGAGTCCCGGGACCAGGACCCAGGCACCCAGAGACCCCAGACACTCACACCCATCCCGCCAAACGCTGCACTGCACCCGGCCAAGACCGGGACCACGTCCCGGTACGGGGGGTAGGCTACCAGGCTTTCCGTTTGCCTCCTGGACCGCAGGGACCCCAGTTCTCACAAGCACACCGGCCAAACACTGCACTGATCCCGGCCAGGACCGGGGACAGCTCCCGGTACGGGGACTGGTGCTCTCCAGGACCTCCAGGGACCCCAGGACACTCACAGACAGCCCGCCAAACACTGCAGCTCGCCGGGGACACCTCGCGCTACGGGGACATTGGCTCTCCAGGACCTCCAGGGACCCCAGTTCTCACAAGCACACCGCCAAACACTGCACTGAATATGAATAAACGGTTGTATTTGGTTCGTTTTTTCGTTCCTGTTGACTAGTAATTTCATTTTTCTTATATGAAATAGAAAACGAAAATAAAAGCGTATTTTGAATCTTTGTTAAATCATATTAACACAGAAAAAGAAAAAATGCAGTGTAATTCAATATTAGTTTTTTGTTTTAAAAGGAAAATCAAATAAACCAATCGTTTTTTGTTTTTTGATTCCCACTCATGATGGAAAAATCCAATGACCAAAAGATACACGGACCATATTACTTATTTCCTTGCTTGCCTTCAATATGAATTTAAAAAAAGAAAAAAAACTTAAGGAGCCCTGCCTCAACTGCAGTAACGCTAGACTCAGTGCACTCCCATCTCCATCTAGTGGTGGACCTCAGTATTACATGACATTTTTTTTCCCCTTCCTTCAATTCAAGAAACTACAATTCAAGCACATGCCACCGTTTCCAAATGTAGATCAGCGGGACTAAAAACAGCAGCAAAACTGTGTAATTCATAAGAATAACCAAGTGCTCTTCAACAACAAAACCAAAGACTGATCACTGTCAAGACTGACACAAGAGAAAAGAGGACAATGATAGCCACCCAGGTGGATCCTTTTGGGAATCTGGGAATCAATATCAATGAGAAACTGGTCATCTCCTATGTGGTTAAAACGGCTGAACTCATTGCTCAGGTTTTGGTAGACTTTTACGGAGGAGAGGAAAGCTGGAAGCCTTGGAAACTGCAGAACTGATCAAAAACTGTCCAGGACACTACTGGTACCCATCACTCAAGCATTAGCCACACAAGTGAGGTATAAAAGCCAATTTAGGAGCAGTTTCTTTCCTCAGGCTGCAAATCTAAAATCGCAACATTGATTTATGTTTTCTGTTGAGACAACACTACATTTCATGTGAAATTTGTTTTTGTGCAAGTGACTGTAGAGGATACTTTTGAATTTTCATTCAAACCACTGAGTGAGTAAGGACACTAAAATAAGATTTTAACTGTTTCTAAAACTCTGTGTGTTTGTCAAGCTGCTGCGCACAATGGGAGACAAAGGTTACCGCAGCTGTGTTGCCATGTGTGTATCAAACTTCCGTGGTTTTCTGTTGCAAAAAGTTGTTTTTTAAATAGTAAATCAACAGTAAATGCATATAATTGTAATATTTCACATTTGTAAAAAACTATAATATCAATGCCATTAGTTAATGTAAACCCGCACCCTTCTCATATTCTTTGTTCAGGTTTCAAAGCTGCTACGTTCACAGTGTCTATGGGGTTGTATATTATATATAGCTTGAAGAGAGCTGTTTCAAACTGTACTTCCTTTTATTTTGCTTAACTCCTCTATGGAAAGAGGAAGGAAAATATTACACGATGAAGCCACAGTTTACGTTGATTTTCTGCAGCTAAAACGGCCACTGCTGCTTCTCTGGTCTCCACAGATAAAGCAATGAAAAACACACCAGTCATGGTTTCTTTTTCCCTTCCTCTCACCTTTCTGATCTGTCTGCACTTCAGGTTTGGCCTCTGGTTCTTCTGGCTCTTTTGGAGGAGTTTCTATTCCTTCAAAGGTTTTTAAACCTAATGAAAAAGAGATCAGAGACTATGATATTAACAGTGTCTTACTGGGAACAGATATCCTCATTTAACTAGTTGTTGACCTGCCTGTGGTGAACTCACCTTTTTCAGATTCAGCCTCCACAAGTAACTCCGGCTCCATGGTGCTGAGAGGGATGTTAGCTTCATCTGGCCGGGAGTGCAGATCAACAGAGTAGCGCTATGGGAAGGAATTATGGAAGGAATTACTGCCACTGGCTTTCCCATTATGTGCAACAGACATCTCGGAGTGCAGAAAAAGCTGCGGTCATCATCACGTTGATGTTTTATTTCATTAGAGCAAGGAACCCTTAAATAACAGGGAGTGGACTCAAAGGACTACTTTACTTACCCTTTTTTTCTTTCGTGCAAGTAAACAAGCAAGCACAAAAATAACAGCTGCAATGATGATCACAATCAGGATGATGATGCCTGGAGATAGAAGTTAAAATGAGATATTTATTCTTTATTTTTGTAAATGTCCGAACCGGCAATACAGTTCCTAATAGAGATTTTACGTTTGTAAGAAAACACAAGCTCACCAGTTTTATCACTGTTTTTAGATGAAGTAGTGGTTTCTGCAAGATATACAAAATTTTCATCAACAACTGTTATTTATGAAATCTGCAAACCAAACACGAAGTGATACTTGAAGAGCAGTATTTTGATTTATCATTATTCACAACTGCATTAACGCTTAGTAAGGAAGTCAGTAAAATACTTGGATTTTTAAAATTTCAACTGTAGAGGGTTATTGGAGAATAATAAAAAACTTTTTTAACTGTGCCATTCTTATTTTTTTTATTTTGCAATTTTCACTGTGTGTTTGTCTACGGAAGTTACAACACCTGGCTATGTACCCTGGTAAAGGTTTAAGATGTCTTTAGTCACATGAGGACATACAGTATCCGTAGCAACCATTTGAGATAGTTAGTTCAGCCACAAATGTTTTAGTTAAGACCCAAATGTGAAAGTCACATGTAATCAAATACCTGGGTACAGTTATCCCAGCAGAACAATACCTTGTAATAAGCTGAGCGATGCAGCAAAATGTACCTGTGAGTTGTTTTAATCTAGTGGCAGATCAGTTTGTTTCCATAAGAAAGTAGATTCTAAAAAAAGTTGATCATGATTCCTGCTAAATATCACTTGAGAGGTTTAATTAATAATAATAATAATAATAATAATTTTTAAATTTTCCTTTCCTTTTTTCTTTTTTAACTGTAATTGCACAAAGAGCCTTTGTTCTTGGTATGTCAGCGTCTGGTGGTGTATTTTTGAACCAACTCACTATCGTCGTTCTTGGTAGTAGATGCTGTTTTCATCTGGGTGGGGCTAGGTGTGGTCGGGAACGATGCAGCTGCAGGGGTGTTGCCACTTGTAGAAATATCACCAGCTGAATCAGAGAAAAGCAAAGTTTCACAACACAGCAAACAGGAAAACTCATCAAAACAAAGAAAACAGGTTCGTGAATTAATGGGATTGATAACAGTCAAATCAATTACAGAACCAAATAGGTACCACTGATCGTCTCTGGTGTAACGGATGCGACAGCGCTGTCGGTGGTCATGCCGTCTGTGACGTTCAGGGTAGTCGAGATGTTTGCGGTGCTGGTGAAGCCTTGGCTTTCAGAAATATTAAAGCTTTGTGAAGCATTTGACTGTTCTGTTGATGTGACGACAGATGCCACAACCAGACCTAGGACAAAGAAGAAAAAGAACAAGGGTTTTAGAACAGTGTGCGTCTCAAACACTGTTAGTACTTGACTCATACAGGATCTATTCACTGTCTTAGACTGATACGATCCTTTCCTGATTAAATTTACCTATTCCTTTTTTTTGTATGCCATTTAATATTCTCAAATAAAAATACAATAATAATTGTTATCATATTCTCACGTCTGTAATAAATAATGCAAACCCTGACAACACATATGAGGAAGAATTCTTATGTTTTATATATATCTCTTCACAGGAACAAGTTTACAACCCTGAACAAGACAAACATGTATATGGTCTTACCAAGTAAAAATGATGAAATTGATGGCATTTTTAAGTTGGTTTGATGTCAACAGTAGAAGTCCAGATATGCTAATAACATATGTGTATTTCCAAGCCCTGTGCTCAAAGGCGATGCTTTCATCTGCAGGTTTTCTTCCTGAATGCTTGAAAGAGTTGTTGCATGACTCTAGCAAAAAGAGGATCAACGCTTCTAACCGCAGCAGGATGCTGAAGAAAACACTATTGCTTAAATTGTGATTAAAAGGAAACGTGGTATGTTGCTTTAGCCACGGCTCTTGCTGTAGAGCAATGCAAGATGGGAGATGCCTCTTGTCATTGGAAAATAAAATAAAAACTGATGTATTGAGTTACAATTAAACTTGTACATTTATTTCATGGAGGGAGCACATATTTTTCATCTGTTCACTTGTGTTATAAAAATTCACCTAATGAGTTACACTCTTAACACATCTCTTCTGATGAACAAATCACAAAGGCAAAGTGGATAACTTTCTTACCTTAACTCTTGAGACACAGCGCTGGCCAAGAAGTTGCTTGGTACTGGTTGCTCATAGTTGCTAGTTCCATTTTGTTCTCACTAGATGTCACTGTGACTAAGGGGAAACAGTTTTCATTCCTCTTTAAACCAAGGAGATCACTTGCTCTCTGAAAGAAATAAAAGCCAAATAATACACAGGAATCATACATTCAATCAGTTCTTCACTTTGTTTAAGGTGATCAGGATCAATATTGTTGAGGTAGCAGGACTTTTTGTTTTGGTTTGATGATGAGAACAACGGAAGGGATTTCTCAATGTTATTTGGAACTGTGTTGGAGTAAAACAAAATAACTGAAAATGCACATTTGTCACAGTTTATTTACTTTGAAAGGAATCAACAGATTACAGTAAATGTAATTCTTAGTTGTCGTAACCTTGACATTTTTAAAGCGTGTGTACAACATGGTGCAACTGCGTCAGGATGATTTGTCTCGTGTGAGTAGAACTGCTGCGAGGGTGTATGTGTGCTGAGCCTTGTAGGTTCATTTATTACTGTTTATTTCTCCATGCCAATGGTAATCAGCAGCAGGATTAGTGTTAACTGCCACCCAGTCACTGGCAGGCTCCACGTGGGCCACTGCAGGCCCCTCCTGCCTTTCTGGCCTGACTGGGTCTGTTTGAGACCCACTCACAGCGTCGAGGGACCGCGAGTCCACTAATCCTGAAGAAAGACGCACGTCTGGCTTCCTCTCAGGGCCACCTATCCCCACATCATAGAGCATCAGGAGAGGAGCGGGTGCATTTCTGTGTGTATGTGCAGAGAGACTCAGAGAGGAGAGAGAGCTGGACCACCCACTCGGAGGATTCAGAGGCACAGGATTCACAGCCCATTCTGTTGACCTGCCACACCGCCTCAGCTCTGGGCAAGGCCCTCCCCAATTGTTCCGCCTGCTAACATGAGGGAAGCGCCGGGGGGAGTGGGGGCGGAGGGGTGTTAGACAAGGTGGGGGTGGTGGATGAGCAGTAAACAGTGGGCTGAGCTTCTCCCCTTCAGCGCACAAAGGGGTTGAATTGTGTCGGACTGGAGCACTTTTTAGAGTGGCCCTGCCGTAGGGCTTGAATGAAACATCTGTGGAGGCTGAGCCCGGGGGAGAAAATGCTATTTTGCTGTTCAACGACACTGACAACCTGTTTTCTCTCCCTCCTGCACCCCACCCCCCTTTTCTTCCGACACACACACACACACACACACACACACACACACACACACACACACACACACACACACACACACACACACACACACACACACACACACACACACACACACACACACACCACCACCACCACCACCACCACCACCAACAACTTCCCTCACTGTTATTTCTCCCTTGGCCTTTTAAAACTTTTCATACTGTAAACTCACGTTTTCCAAGCAAGTAACAGGGAAGTAAGGGTAAATGCGACAGAAAGAAAAAGGGGTTTTACACCGATGAACCTGCATGTAGCGTAAGAGGAAGTATTGCCCAGCAAAATACTCACAGCAACAGCAACAAAACATAACAAAACATTAGTTAATGGCAACCTTTGTGTGTGTATTTGTGTTTTCCTAATGTAAGATGCTTTCAACGTGGGATGCTAATATTAAAAAGGTGGTTTTAAAAGCATCTTTAGATTAGCATCTTTACATGCTTTTACAGCTAGTCAATAATCGAGTTGTTTGTCTTGCTCCATTAAACTTAAATGTTGTCATCGAACCACAATTTAAGACTGCAGCAATTATTTTCTCTTTTACAGTGATGTAATTATCTACCATCTTGCTGGAGGTGCAATCACCATGGAGGGAGCGTTTAAAGCGTGCAAAGAATTTATGGAATCTCAAGAAATGCACAGCTTTATCTTCTTGCAGAACATGGGGGTTGCAGGTCTGCATACACGGCCTAGACTTTAAACGTTTTTGAAAGTGCAGCTTGAATCCAAGTCAGGATTTTTTTTTCTCCATATTCCCACAAAAACACGAACTAACTGCTCTGCAGTAGTTTTATCGCAAAGTGGTTTATTCAGTGGAAATGAAAGAGCCATGGAATAACAAAGTACAAACCTAAAGTTTTACAAATGCGAGATGATATAGAATATAAAAGCGAAATATTATAATATTTTTGCATGTAATCATTAAAACAGCCTGTTCACACAGACTTTAAACACATTTAATACATTTTCTTCTATCAAATGCCATTTATATGAAAAAAGTAAGTTGTGTTGGACATTATTACAATGACAGTATACAGGTGCTAGAAATATCATTAATGATTTAAATAGAGTGGGATCTATCAGGTTACAAATGTCTGATGGCCTCTCCATAGATACGTACAATGAAGGTTTGGAGGGTATCATGGGTGTCTGCACTCAGAGAGACTGTCAAAAGTCCATCCATCAACATCACCTCTGAACCCCTCCATCCAAAGTCCTCCCGCCCAGACAAAGAGCCCCCACACATGCAGCTGTAAGAGAAAGACTACTGAGACATTTCAATGTAATTGAAGGGGAAACAAAGATCCCTGCTTACTTCCTGGTCACCCATTTTCTTTAATCAATTTCCTCTCTTTGGTCCCATATCATCTGTAATTACTTTCCCTTTCCTGCCCCTTGTGGGTTCTTCCTAGAACAAGGGTCCACACTCACACACATAAGGACACACACACATACTTATTACTAACCCCCTGCCGCACGTAGGCAATACCTTCAGCATCAATACTCGTTGCCCCTTTTGGCTCCTCAAGCCTGAACAATGAAGAAGGCCCACTGGCTCCAGAACCCCATCAAGCAACCCCTGACCCTGCCCACCTACTCTACTAAACCCTTACACACACAGATAGACACACAGACACACACTCACACACACAGAGGTTCATGTAGAATATACGTACTCTCATAGTGCAGTTGTAGACATTGTCACATTTAACACGGCTCATATGATCCTGCAGTGAACAGGGAGAGTGAGTAAAGGGGGGGGTTAGACCACTTTAAATACCAGCTCAGCTTGTAATAACTGGAGTTTGAACTCAGAAGACTTCTTGTGCTACGAGGTCAAAATGCCAGAACACTCATTCTCTCTGTTCTTTCTTCCCTGCTGCCTTCTGTCAGTCATTTTCCTCGAAAGGTCTCTGATCCGTTTGCTGCTTACATACAGTGACACCAGCGCTGAGAAAACCTTTCACTGTGTTTTCAACGGGAATACATAAGGAAGACAGATTCATTCAGGAACATGCTCGACTACCTTCTGCACTCAAGCAATACAAAGCAAAACTTGTTGCCAGCTGGAAATTTTCTGGAAGAACTAATCTCTTCTTGTAAACCCTTTTAAAGGTAATTCATTATTTTTTAAAGTCACTTGGTAAAAGAAATATGGAGACAATGCCTGTAAAATATAAATCGAGTGCTGCGGCAACCGCTTTCCACAGAACATTGTGTACATCTGGTACAGGTTGAATGAAAATGCCCTCCAAATTATACACCTTTATTGGACTTCACATTTCCCAAATATGACCACCCAGAGAACACAGCCCATACCACCCACACACTACCGGGGTGGATTTATCACTCAGCTGATGCCGGAGTGCTTGATGAATGAAAGCAGCTTACAGTATTGGCATTGTTACCTTATTTGATGAGGAAGTGAAACATCAGAAACTCCAATACAAATAGGTACAAGGCGCGTGGAAGTAAAAGAGAGGTGTTGCCAACCAACAATCACAATAACCACCAAGTACAGTGAAATATTGTAATAAATTTAAAAAAAATCTAAATTAATAGATAGAGAGCTGAGATAGAAATGTTGGTGTGGTACAGACAAGTCTAAAAAAGGCTTCCAGTTAGTGAGCAGCATCATAAGATTGCACAGATAGACGGTAAACAGTGGCAGCCGGAGGGCATCTATAGGGTATCATTTGCCTCCTGCACCAGTGGATGTTATGTTGTCAGTCAATCTAAAGTCTTCAAAATCTAGTTTCAAGCTGTTTTTAGCATCATTAATATGATATAGTTGTGCTATAGCACTACCTTATCATTATGCATTACTGCAGTGGTTCCCAAAATGTTTCTAGCGGGCCTCCCTTGGGTTTATAAGACATTTTTTTTGCGGTAAACAACAAACCACATTTACAGTGTAATTATTTCAAGTGTAACTGTTTTAATTATCGTGTAAAAGTATTCTTTGCTGTCAGTATAATTCTGTACAGTGTAACAGGTTTCTTTCTCTTTTTTTTCCAACTGTGTTAACAATATTCAACATTGCTATCAATACATTTTTCGAGAAATGCCTCTGTGCGAATTGTGCTTAAAACATGAACAACTCTCTATCAGACAAACATCCCCCATCAAAAATCTGTCCATTATCCTCAGAGGCGATTCTACAGTCTCTTGGGGCCCCAGGCGACAATTCACAGGGGCACCCCTCTGACTAATTAATCGACCGAATATATAGTAAATAATTTGACACTTACTAAAAATGTGAAATGTGTTAAATAGTCCACATTTGTATTGTTTCAAAATGAAATAAAAACACTTATGGCCCACAACCCATAATTAGTTTCATCCACCACCTAGTAGCGCATTTTCTACATTTCTTGCCGGAATTCTATAACTTAGTATTCTGAGCTTTAACTGGCTTTGATTTGCTGTAGAACTAGTTTTGTCAAATATACTTATTTTATCTTCAGTCTGCTAGCTGAGTAAAGAAGTTGATTGCAGGTGTCTTTACTGCGACACTTAACATTAGCAGGACAGACTGAGCTGCCTTGAGCTAAATTAGCTCATTTATTATCTGCACCACTTTGTTTTGCCTTTTGTTTCTTACTGCTAGATGGATAGCTTCTCTCCATTTTGATAGACCATCTCATCAGGTTGGATTATGTAGGACAGCCAGAATAAGAGGTAGAGGCAGGACCCCCCCCCCCTTTTAGGGAGTTCTCCGCGGCCAACCACTGTCCCTTCAAAATCTCCTTTGAATCGTAAATTGTTGCGATTCAAAGTTGGTTGGCCCTCGGGGGGCCCCCTTCTGCCTCGGGGCCCCCAAGCATTTGCCTAGTATGCCAGTTGGCAAGTGATGGCTCTGATTATACTAGCAGTGTCCAAGCATTCATTTTTTTTTTCAATTATTTACCCCCCCCCCCCCACACACACACACACACAAAATGGCTCTCCACCCACTCTAGCCCCACTTTGGGAACCACTACATTACTGCATTACATAAGGGCTTTGCCTCAGAATAATCATTTGAATGAATGATGGCATCTGCTGCCACTGTTGACTATTCGTGGAACAGTGGTTTGTCCATCTCCTATAAGGTCAAGATTTTTTTTTTTCATTGTTTTGAAGAGACATCTCTGAGAGTTATGGAGATATGGAGGAAGAACTAGGTGTGTCACGCTCATAGAGAGAAAAACACCATTCAATGGAAACACTGACCACCGCACCTCTACGTTTATGGCTAATTCAGTTTTCATTTTCTTTTGTGAAAAAGTGTATTGTAAACGCGGCTACTGAAACTATGTGCCAATTTAATAAAAAAAAGTTGTTTTTAACACTATTACATAGTACCAAGTAAAATGTATACTATGTTAAAAGATATGGTCAGAGCCGTTTCCATATCCCTCACAGACTAACAATATATGCCAAAACCCCAAGTCAATATATAATGGTACTTTTAAAAGTAATTGTCAAACTAATGTCTGACATTGGTAATTAAAAAAAAAAAAAGCACTAAAGCATTACTTTGAATGAATAATTACTTCTGTGCAGTATGGTGAACAGAAGTAATTTTTCATTCAACAAAAACAAAGCCAAAATGCAGTAGCATGATTAAACAGTTTCTGAAACACTTTTAACAGCAATAACTAGGAATAAGTCATTTGGCTGGAAGACAAGACCAAATCATCATCACCACTCTGCTAGACAACTGGTTAAGAGGTCTGTGCTTTCTGCCATTGGGCATTATGGGCAAGCATCCCCACTTTGTGTGTCTGAAGTCATTTTTTCTGAGGTTTTTGTATTTGGTTTGGAAGCAATTTGCTAAGCTTAAGCTATAATGTAAAGTTATTTTTAGAGCAGGTTCTTCCACTGTGAAAAAAAAAAATACCGGTGCAGTCTTTTCTACAAATTGAACTTTGATGATCTTAATGCTCTTAGTTTATATGGTAACGGAGATGTGTAGAACGTGGATGAAGCTCTTGAATTTTTTTTGCGTTTCATGGATGTCCACTCCTGGGAATATTGGCTACTGTCTCGAATGTTTTCCACTTGTGAATACGATTTCTCACTTGACTCCAAATTGTTTGGAAATGGTTTGTAACCCTTACCAGATGATTGTTCCAGAAAACGAAAATGCTCAAAAACTTTTGCTTTTATGAGTTGCGATTGTAAACTGTAAAAAGGGCCTTTGAAGTTATTGAAACAAAGTATTTTTTTGTGTTAAAGCCACTCCAAGAAGTAATACCAGTACTGGCCACACAGGCGCATCATTCCATAAAATCTAAGCGTCAATCCCTGGCGTAAGAATAACACAGTGCATCTAGTGGGACGAAATTAAATTACAATATGTGCCGGACCGTCATCACTTGTTAGCACAGTATTGTCAGTACCTCTGGCCAATGCAGCTTATCATATATATCTGAGGTGATTAGATGTGAGAAGTGGTAGTGTTACATAGAGTGCCTTTAAAGAGAACTTTGCCAACTTTAGGTTAAAAGCTTTATTCATTAACTTTTCACAAAGTGAAGCAATTCAAGTTGGTTTAACAGTTCTTCCTTTTTTTCCAATATACTTGGATGCACTTAGCAGATACTTACCATCTTAATTCCTATGGAAGCTTTAGGGTGTACTTGTTTTTCAGACTGCTTATAAATACTTTTCTTCTGTTCTGAGGCTGAATTTAAGACATTTTAAGACGATTATTTCTTTTTAATCTAGATTGTGAATTTTGTAATAATATTAATGATAAAAATAATTATTTTCATTTTTATCATCATCATTAACAGTGGTAGTAGTAGTAGTCATATCTTTATCATGCTTCATCATCTGACAGTCGGAAACTACGGTTGGGACTTCATATTGGCCATTTTCAAACTGTGATAGGCTTTTATATTATTTATTTAGTCTTTTTTTCCTTCCATGATCTTTTAAGATATTAAAGACTAAATCAAATGTGTAGAGCCTAACTCAAAACCTAATCACAACCTTAAAAATTACTTGTTTATGTCTAACTCCAACGTGACACCATAGTTCTAACCCCACCTCGAACCCCAGAGAGACAATCTGTCTCTTTAGGGTCGCACTTTGGTCCCCACAAGGACTACTGGTCCCAACAACGCCAACAATTACACCAAAAAAGTCCTAATGAGGTAACCAAAACAAGAACACACACACACATAGACACAAACACACACATGTCTGACAGACCACCGATGTGGGCCTTCTTGTGTGGGATTAAAGAAAGAAGACAGAAGGAAGGCGAAGACAGGGACAGGGCAGATTTAGATTTTGGCCCCAGAATTTCTGGAGTATTTAGAGGACTTTAATGTGCAAATGATAATGTCTCATCCAAACTATGTGTGTGGTCAGGTGGTGATATACACACAAGCACATTTACACACGTACATCCATGCCCACACACATAGCGCAGTCTCACGCAGACTGGCTTGGTGATTGGGAGTCTTTGGTCTTCATCAGGTCAATCAGTGGAACTATGAGAGCTGGAGGCGGTGAAGCTGGATGTCCTTCTGTTTCCAGTCTTAACTGCGGCCTGTTCCAGTAACTCCTGAGCAAATACAGACCATCAGTGGTGTGTGTGTGTGTATGTGTGTGTGTGTGTTTGAAAGGACTGTAGTAAAAGTCTAAGTAGAAGCTTGGAACAACCTCTGTGTGGGGTACAAAATGAAAATTAGGGGTATATTATGTCAATGTCATTAATCATAATACATATTACATACTATCCATTCATATCATTAGCGCTATCAGCCCTGAGGCACCCATAATACACATGGGCTGCCTGTTCTCTACTTAGACATCAGGTACAGATTGTGTACTACATGGATCCAATAGCTGGGAATATGCTCTGGATGGAGTTTGTTCATAAGATACAAAAAGGGATGTCTGTTGTTGCTATGACATTGATGGCTCACCTGTGATTGTCAGTGAGCGTGTGTGTGCATCGTGTTTCTGTTTGCTACGCATGCACACACATGCTGAAGTAAAGCCCACCAAAGTCAGAGCCCACCACAGAAGGTGCCCAGATGTGCCGCTGGCTGCATGCAGAAGTAGGTCTTGCATTCAGAAGTGATAGCTCTCATATGGCATATAGCAAACACAGTAAAATCTTACATCATTCCCATTCTGAAATATCCCTCCAGAAAAGGAGGAGGGATTGTAACACCATTTGGAATAAAAGAGATAGTCACAATCTTTTTTGTCTAAAAGAAAAAAAGAGCAGAATTCATGGATGCTGATAAGGAGGGTGTGTTATTATGAAGTTCTGCTTCAGCTGTGGTTTGTGTGACAGCTAGAGATTGATTTTGTTTGTGTTGAGGTTTTCAGAAAAATATATGTTTAGCCTGAATTGTAACCCCATCAATAGGAAGACCACCGGGTCCTTCCGTTACGTGATGGTTTACCCATTTCCTCTACACAGACATCTGACAAGCTTTGTTTCTGTACTGTATCTGCACAAAATGCCCATTCAGTGATTGCATTGCATTCAATTTTTAAAGCTTTTTTTACGGTCTTTTGATTATTTTATTCTGATTCGCTGCTGGGTGTCCATGAGTTAATAATAACAGATGCATATTAAGTAGTTTCAGTGAAACTGCCAGTTCACATTTCTAAATAAATGTGCTGGCTTAGCCTGTATCATTAGCATCTGGCTTGTATTATTAGCATCAACAGCAGCTGGCTGGTGGCATTACAAATAAATTATATGACAAAGAAACACACTGCTCCATTTAAGTTTGCATGACATAATCTCACATTCCATTTGCTAGCCCATACCATACTGTAGGTTGCAATTTTTGATAAATGGCATTTGGTTGTGAAAATCTATCTTTTTGGGAGGTGATTCTTTAGTTAAATAGGCTTTCAATTATTATTACCAATCTTGACGACATAATTTTAGCTTTAACATTATTTGTCTAAAGGTTGAGGTGAATGGAGTGGAAAAAATCTAAAATCTACAACCCCAATTTGTAAAAGGTTGGGACACTGTATCGCAGGTACTGACAGCTAGTGAATACAAACAAAATGCAAAGATTTTAAAATTCCATAAACCCATATTCTATCCATGCGAAAGTTCAAAAAGCACCGAATGTAGAAAGCACAGAAATTTATGATGAGAAAAAAACTATGGTAATTTTGAACTTGGCAGCTACAGTGAACTAGCAAACTGTCCAGTGTGTACTCCTGTCATTCACCTAAAGAGATCTGGGTTAGGCCCTTGAAAAGAAGAAGCAGACAATAGATGAATGAACTTGGTGACTAATGGCACTTTTCAACTAGTACCTACTCAGCCTGGTTCGGCTCACCTCCACTCGGTTTGGCGCTTTCCCATTAGGGGTCTACCCGTGCCGAGTAGATACTTTTTCTGTAACTACTCTGCCGAGGTTACTGAGTCGGGCTGTATCTGACGTCATCACACTACATGCCACCGATTGGTCGGGGGGTTGGCCAGTCAGATGTTTGAGTCAGGAGGTGGATATCAGTGAAAGAGCAACTCTGACGGCGGCTTCTTGTTCATTTTCTTCGACAAGCAATGGCAGTGCAAAAGTCTGCTCCGTGGTCCAACTCTGAGGTCCAGATGTTCATAAACCTGGTGGCTGAGTAGAGAATTAAAAAGGGATCTAGACGGGCGATAAGGAACGAAAAGATCTGCAGGAGCTCTGTCATTTCATAGCTGCTCACGGCTACCAAAAATGTAAAAGCGTTGCCGCTTGAAGCCTTCTCTCACTCATTTTTTAACTTGATATTGAACACAAGCCACAGACCCAGCATATATCATCTCCTCCATGTTCTACATCTTTAGTGTTTTTGTCTTCTTCGTTTAGATCACACAATAAAATACGTCACAGCAGCTTCGCTCCAACGCCGCCTACTTCTGCTCCAGGTGCTGAATTGTTATCGAAAAAAAAACTAGGCCAAGTTGAGTTGAGCTGAGCTGAGATGAGTAGAGCCGGGTAGGTACTAGTGGAAAAGTGCCAAATGTGTCGCAAAAAAGCCGGGTCCAACAATGTTAACAGCTGTGTAGCATCACCTCTTCTTTCAACAAGAGTCTACATACTAATGGGAATAGATTAGACCAGTTTCTGGGGTTTTGGAAGATGCATCCAATACTGATTTTCAGCCTTACCCCATGAAAACAGATATTTCTTTAAAATCTCAGATTCTTTGATAAAGTGTACGATGACACATTATTATTTTTTCGTTTATTTCGGCATGTTTATATAGACACATTTCATCTCCAGAACATTATACATTGCATACTCAGCACATGACGAAAAGGGTATTCAAAGTCTTCTCTTTTTTACAATGTGCAACATTATTCTGAAATTGTTTCACTATTTGTAAACTCAGTTTTTTTTACAGAAAATCCCATCTTTACTTCTGAGACTCTCCCTCACTAAGATGATGTTTTTATACACAGTTATGTCACTGATCTGTTGCTCATTAACCTAATTAGTTGCAGTATGTTCCTCCAGGTGTCCTCTTTAATACCGATTCCTTTTCCAGCATCTTGTTGCTCATGCCCCAGCTCTTTTGAGACATCTTGCCATCCAAGCAAATTGTTTTGGAATTGGGGTTGTATCTTTAAAGCATATCTAATCTGAAATTCATACCTCTGTCCAAGTAAACTGAATAAGCACCTGTTAAAAGCTTTGGATAATTTAATTTTTTTGTTTGTTTGTATGTTTGTTTTTGTCATAGATCAGGTAAAAATTATGTTCTTTATAATGTACCAACCAACCTTAAAGACTTGGCTCATATAAACAATACATCATTGGTAATACGGATGGGTTGTATTTAGGTTGTATTTTCAGTAAAAGTACTAATTCAAAGATGGTGTCAAATGTAAACATCCTGTTCTTTTGCACAACTTCGATAAGTGATTAAAGCAGTTTACGATAAGAAATATTGGTTAGGTAAGTGTGAGAATATTAGGCTACATCCATATGAATGTACATTTTCACACAATAATTTGGCATCTTTTGTTATTTTCTCTTAATACTGAGATAAATGTCTTTGACAAACACATCTTTTTATTAAAAATAATTATCAGCACAGTAATTAAATAACTTCCATAAAATCCTATGCCATAGACCAGCGTCATCAGAGTTGTAAAACAGACTTGAAGAAAATGTAAATGTAACTTGGTTACATCGCTGAATGCTACTATGTGACAGTGGCCGTGTGCTTCTGTTGTTCTTTAAGGTAAGCTAAAGCAGGGTACACACTTAAAGATTTTTTTTTACATCTGAGGAAATTTTTTCTCTGTAGAGACTCTGTAGATGAAGATAATAAAATTGAGCATTTATCACACTGTGTGGGGTGTTCCGATAATCCCAGAACAGCACACCATACACACAACGATTCTGTCCTGCAAGAAGAATCTCGTCATCCGACTCAGAAATCTTGCATGATCAAACATGATCTAAGAAAAACGAAGTTGAAGAAACATCATAACAGCCATAGCAACCGGAAAACACAACACGATGGAAGAAGAATGATGGTGGTCTTGGGACTGTTGTGTTTGGAAAAATCCCGCAATAAGATAAAAAAAAGAAAAGACTATGGAAAAAATCCTGGCGACAGGGTGAACACGGACTTCAAAGTCTACTGAGTGAGCTCAAGGTGAGTTGTTGTCACATTTGCTTGCTTGCTTTCTTGATTGGCTAGATTCAGCTCCACGTCACAACCGCTTTTGGCTATTGTAAATACTGAAGTTTAATACTTGCTACAGATTATCAGGACAAATCTACTCTTCACACACTTCAGACCATAGGACAATCTCATAGAATAATCTTATAAGACTGAAGATAATCGTGAGTTAGTTGGGAAGTTGAAAATTGGGACAAAAACAACCTGATAACTTTATGTTTGTACCCTGCGTTAGCAATTCTATGGAATTACTAACCCAGAGCTCTTTTTGTCGAATTCTGTTAAAAAAAAAACAAAAAAATGGTTAGCCTTGGCTCTATAGCCAGGAATATTTTGTTATATCACATTTACCAGACAGTTTTATCCAGAGTGACTTACAACAGAGGAACGCAATCAAGGTACAGTAATATGATAGATCACAAAGTACAATCAAGTCACCATTCAGAAAAGTGTGGCCAAAATTAATTCAAGTGTGGTTTAGGAAGTTACAGCACAGATTCTCAGCGAGAGGTTAAGCATGCACAGAAACCTGTGTAGAGTTGGACTAACAAAGTGAGAAAATATTTTTTTGTGCATTCATTTTGTATTCCAGGATGTGGGTCTGATGGAGTCTATCCCTGCTATCTTTGGGCAAAACGGCAGAGGTACACTCTAGAAAAGATTGGCAGCCTATCGCAAGGCCATATAGACAATCAACCGGACATACGTGATCTTTGGGCCGTGAACCCAGAGAAAACAATCACAAGCATGGAGAGAACATGCAAAATTCACACAGACAGGCCCCTGCTGGGATTTGAACCAGGAACCTTTTAGTTTTGAGGCAATACTACTAACTACCAAGCTGAATTCATGCCAGATGACTTCAAAAATGAAGAACATATAATTAGTTGGAATGTTCTCTATTCTATGTGAAAATCCTAATTAAATTAAACCCTATTAACTCTATTTAATAAGACAGCATGTGCTGGAGTCTATCACAGCTGTCTTATGGAGAATTTTCAATCACCAATTAATCCATCAGGCATGTTTTTGAACTGAGAAGAAGCCAGTATACCCAGAGAAAACCCACACAGGCAAGCGAACTCCACAGTGAAAAGCTCCAGATTCTTTGAAAATCTTCCTTCACAGTTATTTCCTTTGAGGCAACAGTGCTAACCTTCAATTTGATTTGATTCAATTTAGTTCAATTTGATGTAATCCCATTTTATTTAGTTCAATTAAATTAAATTCAGTTCAAGCCTGAATGGAAATTATACTGTTGTAGTCAGTATAACGTCATTACAGGGTCTTTGGCAGGGCTTATTCTCTGCAGCGATCTGTATTACAGCAAAGCAGAATAAGTCTCTGACTTAAGACATTTTGTTCTTTTTTATATATTGTATTAAATGTGATCAGTTAAAACTGTAGCACGCTAGACCTGTAAATACTATACTTTCTTGGGGGACTTTTGTGTATAATTAATGAGCCAAATTAGTGTAATCTGCTATTTAACACCTGCTCAGTCGTTATAATCAGAAGATTAGGCCCGACAGTGCTGTATGCTGCGGTGGGACTGCAAAATCTGCTTTAACTTTCTTCCATCATATTTAGTATAATAAAACTCTTACATCTGCATCTCTTCTTGACAATGACAACAGTGTCCCAACACCACCTTATGAATTTCATCTTATTCTAATGTGTTAAGTATGTTTTTTTCTTTTTTTAAATAGTATTTTTCGTCTTGTTTTTTCCCCCAAAATAATTTTTAATCTCCTTCCAAAACAAGAGCCATACTGAGTTTAAAACGGAGGCCTTACTGTAAATCATAAACCCTGCTTCTCCGTTATCACAGTGCAGTGTTCAACCAGTAATCGCCATGGGGAGGGTCATTGTGGAAATGGGGGGCGAAGTAGGAGCAGAGCCGGAGTGTCCAGCAATGCATCACCGATCTTTCAAGTGCTTTCATCTTCTCTGATAAGTGCCATACCTAATCAGGTTAAAGCAGCACATGCCACGGAAGGAGAGGAAATTCCGGCCAAAACGGTAACGTATCTGTTCCGCTCTCAAGCGTCACATTCCTCCAGCTAATTAAGAGTAAATATCTGACCCTGGAGAGAAAATGTTCACATTAGTCCAACTAGTCAGCCGGTGTGGTCCATCTGCGCTCTCTCTTTCGCTCACCTCATCCCTCCCCCCTTTCTTCTCCCCCTCACCCTAATTTGGCACACAGATGACAAAAAACATTGCAGTGTTTTTGATAACTTTGCTTTTACGTTTTCTTTCTCCGGTTCCCTTCCTTTCCTTCTCCAGCATTATGGTTCATACTGACAGGCTATCAGTTGTGCTTATACCAGATTATCTACTGCCAAAGGCCTCCAGGTCATGGAGCCATGCTCTCTGCCACTCTTACTCTTTGTTTGCCTTTGTCTGCCCAAAGATTCACATCACTCAGTTTTAAAGCTTTGCTGACTCCAAAAAAAAGGTGCTATTAATCATAGTAGCAATTTGAGTTTTGGTGAGTTTGGTAAAAAGAGAAATTCAACAAAAATATATATAAATAAATATAAATAATATATTTAAATAAATTGAGACACCTACAATTTGCAAATAATTAAAGACTGCCTATGTTAAGAAACAGAGTGTTAACCTTGTCCATCTGGTGTCTGGTGGTATGAAACCAAGGAAAAAAAGAAGTTGTGAATCACTGTGACTCATGAAAGTTACTCTTGTAGAGTCGCTAGAATGAAAACGCAGAGCTGTGCATACATAAGTTTGACTCTGAAATATTCTGTGACCCACAGATATTCTCGTATTCCAATACATAGAAATAAAAGGTGCAATAAGAAAAAAGCGTAAGTATGGAAAGAAGCACAGAATGTTATATGATGAGCAAACCTTGGCAGAAGAGTTTTGTGGTGAGAGAAAATCCTTCTCACTTTATATAGTATTCTCAACATGTAGGTATAAATCAAATGAATAGATAAGACCTAATTGGTGAAAGCTCCAGGGGAGAGGTATTTTTCTCTGCATGGGCTTGAGCCATTTTGGCAGACGGGGTCATTGCTTTAGTAAGAAATTAATCTCAGAATGACCTCTATTCTTTAATGAAAAACTGATGGAAGTAAAGTTTCCCAAAGCAAACAATGCCCCCATCAGTATGGTATGTGAGGTCAGTGAATGATTTGATCTGTCTAAAAAAGGATGAGAATGATTTTTGCCAAAGTATGAACTACACAGGCCACCTGTAAACCCCTGGGAGGAAGCCATACAGTTTCTCATGTTCTATTTTTTTAAAGTCTCAAGCGCTTATGAGGATACTTTTGAATTTCACATCACCATGGTAAATTGATATGACTAGAAATGTACTTGAGGTAAGATCATAAGGCTTTATTTGTTTAGAGATGCTTTTTGTTGTATATCTTACATATGATATAGAGTCCCAGCACAAAACTGATGAAAAACAAAAAAAGATCTTGTTTGTTATGGCCCATTTGTTTGAAACACAAACTGAAGGTCCTGCTACTCAATTAGCTTTCTTGGGGGGCTTTTGAGTATCGCGAATGATCCTAAAATGAGCCAAACTCGACTGCAGCTAGTTGACTTAAGCTTTCATGCCTAATATGTAAAGAGGGAACAAGCAAGGAAGAAATCCAATGAATCCTGAAGTCCGTTTACATCTGAAAAAACATTGGCTTTTTTTTGTTGGATATCTTGCCCTTTCTTGACATCATACATCTGCATGGAAAACATGTTGCAACATATATCCAGTGCTATTGTCCAAGAAACATCTTATCCAAAGATGATTTTCAGGTTATTGTCAGTTTGAGGTGTTTATCAATTTGTGCATGATTTTCCAGCCTACACCGATGGTTAAATCAAAACAGTCCTTGGTAATTTGGCTGCTCCCATTCACATTCTGTGTATTTATAACTGTGCAAACAGACTCAATTTAAGTCTCATCAGCTGACGTCCAGACCATGCCACACACATTGCAGCAGGAAGCAGCACAGTGTAATACACTTGAACCTGTTTACATGACATTGCAGGGAGAGGAAGATGCATGAGAGGCATTTAATGATCTTGATCCATGATCCTGACCTCTGTGCAAGTGGATGTCAAGCCACACTCCACATGTTCCAAACTGGACTTTGGTCAAGAGCAACAGGAACGGGTTTGGCAGGAAACGTCAAGACTGTGACCGTCTGCAGTGAAGGCAGAGGAGTACTGTTTGTGTTTAATTCCAAATGTCCATCATCCACCAAAAGAGTGTCAACACCTTCCTTATGCAACATCTTACGCCCATGCTGTGAATCAGAGAGTTGAGCTCTTTAAAAGCAAACACGGTGTTAAAGTAATCTGTAACATAAATATGTACAAGTGACAAACGTTTCCAGGGCCAGTGATGGAATGGTACACACACAGAAGCTGTCATGATCCTTCACTGCAGATACAGAGTAAAGCACCAAAAAAGGCTGCATCGGTGTAAGATTTTCAAACAAAGCATTTGCTAACAACGATGGGAGGCCAGAATAGATATGACTTTGCTGGGTTATGAAGCTGAGAAGCACAATGAACTTAAGGTTGTAGAAACCCACAAACAAGGATCTCACACACCAATAAAGTTTGAAAAGCATCTGCAGACAACATGTGTAATAGTGAACATGCACAAAAGGGTGGCTTAAACAGTAACCCTTTTTTTTGCTCATATTTACTCTGCAGAAGATAATTAGTGAGATGATCAGAACCCATATTTATCTCCATTTGGTCAACCACAGCACCCTTTTCACTCTGAAGTGTTTGCTGAGCTAAAACAACACATAAATGCTTCCAGATATTAAGACCATAACCACTGTCTGCTTTCTGGGGCTTTCTTGTTGCTCTTAATGAGTGGAACATATGGTGGACTGAAATAATGTAATTCATATGTATACATTAGTTGTTTATGGGCTACAATATATATGGTGTCCCTCTAGTTTGTATCATTTTCTCTTTTATGCATCGTCATTTTACTTGACAACATGTTGAGGTTGAAAAAAAGAACACATGTGGCTGTTTACAAGTTCTCCATCGTATTACATAAGCTTCATTATCTGAGATTGCCCAGTAGCTATGAAGTTATAGACTCTCACATTTCCCTTCTTGTTTAAGCGCTGTGAACATATCCTGACCTTTGTGGTTATCAAGTTTAGGTTCAAAGTTTAGCATTGACCCTGAGACATCAGATTACAAAACAAGCCCACCTAAGGATCTATTTAGTATCAGTTGCAATACGTTTGACTGCAAACTTTTTTTTGTTGTAAATCCTTGCCAGCTGTTTCCAATTAAAGAAAACTTCAAATATTCACCAAAAGAAATCTACAAGGATGAACAGCTCTACGGGCTAGAGAGAAAGATGTAATTGATTTGGGGGTGGACTTTCTTCAGAGTGGTCATATTATGCAAATTTTTAGCCATCTAATTTTAATCATCAGCATGTGTAGTGTAGCCTTACCCTCAGTATAACTCCAAAAGCATGTACGTTTTTCAGAACATCAAAGACTGAAATTGAAAAGGAGAAACTCTTCTTGAAAACAAGCCGACTTGACTCAAATGTTTTATGATTTGTCAAATTCATGGAGGCATTCTCTATGGGCAAAGCTAATGACTTATGAACACAAACAGCTCCTGCTACCAGTCTGGTGTGAATATTTTCAATGTATAGCATATATTGTTGATATTATCAACATAGCTGCTATTGTGTTTGTGTTGTATTTTGTCTGTTATCTTTGTATTGTGTCTTTCAGTCACTCACCCATATAAGTATTTTTCTGTAAACATTTGTACTATAGTTAAGACAAGTATGGTAAAATGTAAACAGAGTCAGATGATGCACACAGCCAAGAAACGGAAAAGTTAATGATCCTGTAGCCAAACTTACTGTGACTCCATGGTTGTCAACAAGCTGTCTTGGCAAGACAATCAGTGAAATAGATTTCATTTTTGTGTGAGATGGATTGTAGTGTGACACTTGGCATCTATGCTCCCTGTACCTATGGTGTTTGCACTATAATGCCTACATGTCAGTTGTCAAAACATCACACAGTTTATTTACCATTAGTGGTTCAGACTTGCAGGCTTCTAGCACTGGAATAGCAACAACTTTCAACTTTCATCTTTCTGGTAATCCAGCGGTGTATTCAGTCTTGTTCATAAAACAGTCCTCTATTCAGTGCAGTCAAAAAAACAAATTCATTGGGTCTGCTGCTGGGCTGGAAAATATGAGTACATACGCTGAACCATGATCAACCAACTTTTATCACAACTATAAACACATTTTTCTGGAGTCATCCTGTTAAAGAAAAGCAAAAACCTTTGTAAGAAGTACTAGCAGATCCAGAGTTACTTTAAAAAAGTAATCTGATTAGTGATTACTGATTACTCCTTTAAAAAGTAACTTAGTTACTTTACAGATTACTTCATTTTTAAAAGTAACTAAGTTAGATTACAAGTTACTTAATTAGTTGAATTCAGGAGCTGCTGACAACACCCCCGCCACCTCAACATAAAAATGACAACCGGTTTTGCCAACACTCACTTTATTAGAAGTGCATTTTTAACAGTAATGTACACAACAACAATGTACCATGTATCTAAATAAAATAATAAAACTAAAATAAAAAAACTAAAATAACTAAAATAATAAAACGTTGTGTTTCTGTAACTAGATAGAATTTTGCTGCCACCAGCACATAGTGTACAGCGAACTTTAATATTGCCATCTTTAGCTGACAAAAAGTCAAAATAGTGTCTGTATTTCCAGCTCGAAAATGCGCACCTCTCTTCCCCCTCCTGCATTATTGTTTGTGTCGCTGCCTGTGGGCGCTGTCGCCTGGGTGTCGCAACCTGACTTGTCGCATAGTTATGACTTCTGTTACCGGCCAGCCCTGTCCCTTTAAGGCGGTGGCTGTGTTCGTGTGTCTGTGTGTGTGTGACGTAGTGGATGCAGCGGAGGTATGAGAGAGAGACGAGATGCCGGTGTGAGCGTGTGGAAGACCGTTACAAGTTTTAAGTTACTTTCAGTGTCCACCGTTAGTATTAAGTTGTCGGCCCTCAAGTATTTTGTTTTGCTCTTTGCAAGGATTTAATAAATGTGCGGTGTCGCACGACGCACGGACAGTATTTTTCCTTCGTCCCTTTTCCTTCACTTTCCCTGGACTCCTAGACGACGCCGGTTACCAGAAACAAGCCAGAAACCGTAACTAACCACCAGCTCTCCCAACTACGGTTCGGAGATAGAGACGCAAGAAGAAAGCAAATATATATTTTTTACTATTAATGACAAAAAATAACGCACAGTGACTTGGATAAGTAACTTTAATCTGATTACTGGTTTGGAAATAGTAACGCGTTAGATTACTTGTTACAGAAAAAAGCGATCATATTAGAGTAACGCGTTACTAAGTAAGTTACTAAGTAACGCATTACCGGCATCACTGAGTAGATCCACCTTAACCAAAAGAGCAATCTGTCCTAGCTGCGCAGTTGTAAACTTCTATTTTAGAAATGACAGATGAAGCTCTTGCTATTATGGATATGCACCTTCTGAAGTCTATGACCATACAACGATATTCTGCCCTCTATGATGTCACAGAGAGCCATAATCTCCATAAGCAGGTGTTTTCATCACCCTGGACACCAAGCATTTTAAACATAGGAATATTACAGCATATGTTTTACCTCATTCTTTGGGAATCCTGTGATACTGGATCTACAATGCTAATTCATTTCATGTTTAAAAAAGAGAAAAGCATAAAAGAAAACATTTCCTCAGTATCATTTTCTCCTGTGAGTTATATTCCACGTTCTCCTACATCTAAATTATAAGTATGGCAATTGAATAAAGCTTGCTAGTTACAAGAAATTATAACTTACAAATAGCATAAGTGCTGCCTAACACACACATGAACATGGTCAGGTCAGTGGTCTGTGGTTAGAGCCTTGTTATAGTCAGAGAGCATGATGAAGTGTGCAGAGGCCAGAAGAAAAAGGAAAGTGCTTCCTGAGCACTGATGTGTGACAGGACATATCAGAGAACTAGTGCAGGGTCAACCGCCGTTGACAGCCACCACACCTCTTGACATCCACCCAAGACCCTTAGAGTTGTGCACAGCAGATATGGGTCAATGGAGGCCTGAGATGCGGGGGTTCACCATATCAGAGTGTGAGTGTGTGTCTGAGACCACCATTTAGTTTTTTTTTCTTTGTGTATGTGTGTGTCCGTCTGCTTCTGTCCACAATATAAGATTTCTCAAAGAGCAACAAGGGCCACCCAGGTAGTCCCGAGTTGTTGGGAGAAGATTCAGTGTGTTTCGGCAACAGACAGGTAACCTAAACCTTCGCACCCTTTCTTGCAGCTGCTAGGTCTCCTCCCTCAGGAACCTGGGCTTCTTTTTACATACTCTGTGCTTTGTTCCCCGCCCTGCAAAACATTAGCACTACAATGAACTCCACAGAGAAACTTGAGTCCATAAAAACCTAATGGGGTGGGATGAAGGAGAAGGGAGGAAATGGCTGCTAAAACAAAGAAAGAAGAAGGATGCACAATTTTGTGAAGTATATATTTGCTAAAGTTTTGTAAAACAGCTCTACAGAAGGGTTTGAAAGGAATCTGCGTTTTTAAGTAGTTACAGTGGCTTGACCATTTGTATCAAATATATTACTCTATTAAGGAAGGCAGTGGGAGAATGGAGGGTATAGCCATGGTATGTAATAATGGCCTGTCATTCTTCATCAGTGTCTCTGACAAAGCATGACCCAGACTGGAGCCAGAACACATATTTAGACATTTAGACAGGTGACATATTCCACAGAAATGCTTCACTTCGGTCACCAGGTCAACCAGCATCAAGATAACTGGGATAGGCAGAGCCTGTTTTCACTGTATGCCTATATACAGGGTCAATATCATTGTTTAAAATAGTTGCTGGAAATTTTTGAGATGGACTCCCACTGTTTTTGCAGGTTATTTTTTTATTGCAGAATCCAGATGTATTTCTTTAGGAAAGTCGAGCACATACTCGCTTGTACTGAGGGTCCTCTGAATAAGGATGGCTGCACCACACAGACCCCTATGCCCCGTATCCAATCTTAGCCCCCTTCTCAAATTAGATCCTATGTCTAATCAGAGACAGCTTGGCATTGTGGGTGGAAACTCGCCACAAACCTCATCTTCAAATGACGGTTGGTTGCTGTGAGAGGCCCCCCTGTTCTGTTGACTGGGCAAGATGAAGCACCATAAGAGGCTCTCCCAATTCTCTTGACCACACAATGGAAAATGGGAGGGAGGGAGACCACACAACAATGAATGATTTTCAACACAGCGGCTGACTTAAATCTTGACTCAAAGTAAAAGACATACCAAAATAATGCCCTAAAGAGAACAAAGTTCAGTGTAATATGGTATAACAACTTTATTTATCTTGAATGGCAGATGAAAAGGGGAACAGCAAGAAACAGACAGTCAATTCATAGTTTACTGAAAAAATAAAATTGTCTTTCTCTTTTTTCTTGTTTATTCTAGACATTTGCTGAGAAACAAACTGACAACAATACCAACACCAAATGTTTTGGGACACAAATCCCAGAGTCTGCAAATCAAAATCTAAAATCTGAGAACCCAAAGCTAGAATCTGTAACCAAGAAATTAAAATCACTAACCAACAGTGTAATAATCTATCTGGGTTATACCTTTCTTTTCTGTCCTCCATTTCTAAAATCATCTCCACGAGGAAGTGGGACATAACCGACATCTCGTAGCTCATTAGCTACTGAATAACTCAGCGCCTAAGTTGTTTAACTTTATCATTAACATGAACAACTCTATTCAATATGATAAAGGAGGGACAGACAAATAACAACTTACTTCACTTGCTGGTTCTCCATGACCGTGACAAGCAAGTTTTTGGTATTCTGATGTTGATACAAGGCATTACTAGATCTTGGCTAATTGTAATGTGAGACACAGCCTTTTGATTGACAGTCGCCTAAACTGTTGGGCTAGCCATCATCACTTTGTAACAAACAGTTTATACTAACTCAGCATCACCTTAATGCAGCAGGAATTTCTGATGTATGAAAAAGAATAAAATTATGAAGTTATGAAAAATAAACTAAATGTTTTACCATAACTACGCGGATGACACACAAATCTATATAACCATCTCAACGGGAGACTATAATACAGTTCCAACATTGATCAAATCTATTGCGCAAATTTAACAGTGGATGTGCCAGAATTTTCTACAGTTAAATGAAAACAAAACAGAAATAATAATGCTTGGAGCCAAGAAAAAAAGATCAACAGTCAACACTAAGCTTCAAGCAGTAAAGCTAAAAACCAACAGCCAAGCCAGAAATTTGGGAGTGGTTCTGGACTCAGACCTGAATTTTAACAGCCAAATTAAGACAGTACTGAAGTCAGCCAATGAACATATCAAGGATTAATGAATTGATGTCTCAGCAGGACAACTTGTCCATGCTTTCATCTTCAGTAGACTGGACTACTGTAACGCTGTTGTGCGGGTCTCCCTAAAAAATCCATCAAACAGCTGCAGTTAGAACAGAATGCTGCTGCCCGAGTCCTCACTCAGACCAAGAGAGTTGACCATATAAGTCCAGTTCTAAAATCTCTACACTGGCTTCCTGTCTGTCACAGGTTAGATTTTGTTGGTTTATAACTTCTCTGAATGATATAGGGCCAAAATACATCTCTGATTTCCTGGTCTGTTATGAAACAACCAGAACCCTCAGTTCATTAGGGTCACACCTACTTTCTATACCGAGAGATATAACCAAACACGGTGAGGCAGCCTTCAGCTTTTACTGTATGCTCCTCATCTGCGGAACAAACTCCCAGAATGCATCAAGGCTGCTGAAACTCTCAACTGCTTTAAGTCAAGGTTGATAACTTTTTCATTTACTGCTGCATTTCAGGAATCCACCATGATGCACTACAACCTTTATTTCTTACATTTCATTTGTTTTATTCTTTTTCATTTGTGTATGTCTGTCTTTAATTCTGCTTTTAAACTCTTTTACTTTTTAATTCATTTTAAAAAACATGTTTTCTGTAAAGCACTTTGAATTGTTTTGTACATGAAATGTGCTATATAAATAAACTTGCTTTGCCTTGCCTTGCCTTGCAAGCTGCCAGCTAGCTTCATAGTTCCTCCAGCATGTCCTGGGTTCTCCAGCGTTGCCCTTTCAGTGGGACCACAGGTTTCAAACAAACAACCATGTTAACTGGTTATCAAACATCTACCATGGAGAGCTACTGAAATGCTAATGCAACTGGACAGATAACGATAAATGTTTATAGTGTTAAAACAAACACATTTACAGACAGAGATTATCTCAATAATTTCATTTATGCATATTTTATTAGTTTCTGTACATATTTTTGTGTAGGCTATTAATACACTAATGGCTGTTTTTCTTAGGGGCAGTTTTGATGTTATGTATTTGTTTTATTTTAAATATATTTCTCCATAACACTTTATTTTATTGATAATATTGTTATGGTGGTTGGTAGATGATTGAAATGTACAGTAAATTACTTAAAAAGTACATCTACAATCAATCACAACTGTCATATTTATGCATAACATTACAGCATTTTAAGGTTTCAGTGAATTTTCCAGTGCCAAAGTCTGATCAAAGACATCTGGAAACCTTGTTTCTCATGCAGACTATGGTGGTTCAAACAAAACTAGTTCAAACTTACATGATATGACAGTTTTGGAGAAATAGTCCCACTTTGAATATTGATTAGTTTTATAATGCATTTTATGATGCAAATAGCCTACTGCTAGTTGAATGCTAACTTCTGTCATTGAAGGGAACGCACTCCTGATCAGGTGCCTAAAACACCTCTACTCAGCTCCACTCTCAGCTCCTATGACAGAGCTCATCCTGTCTATGCGTGTGCCACCCTGCGAGGACACTTATTTCAACCACTTTGTAGCCACAGTCTTACTTCTTTCATTAAAACTATAAAAATAGTAGCAGATATCCAACCTTGGAAGACTCTGTAGCTGTCGACGTCAGCAGTAAATTAGACAGCAATCAGCCAACACTGAGCCTTTCTAAGCCATGGGAATAGGACTGAAAAAGAAAGCAGCAGTGGGTTTCTGGCAACCTGTCCTTTGGCCAACCATCATGGCTATCACGTTGTGTGGAAGCATTCATTTTACTCTCAACTGTAAGACAACAAAAGAAAGTCAGTTCCCCTTATTACTTGGGTAATGATAGATTGCTGTGGCTGAAAGCACATGTCCGGCCTGTTGCTTTGCTACCTACATCACTGATGCCAAAGCAAATGGGTCCCTATTTAAATCTTGTCAAGGGTAAAATTGGTGCCGTAGCTAGTCATTAAAACAGTGGCGCAGAGTCTAATTTGGGTCATGCTGTGGTGCCTTGAAAGCACTGTGAGTATAGTTCTTGCTATTTACTATTTATCTCATACTGAAAATTAAACAAATGTGCTCATTTCCAGCAGTGACAGATGGAAATCTGTGATGGCCAGCACACCATCCCTAAGGATGTTTTCCTGTCCTCCAACCAAAGAGCACAAGAAAAATAATCACACACACCAGCCAAATTGCTCCTGGTGGTTGTGAATAGTTTCTTGAGAATAAATGGGTTCGTAAACAATAGCTAGATATAGACAAGACATCAACACTTCGCTGAAAAAGTGACATCAGCTATTGATTCAACTGCAGTGTTAAAGTCACCTACACCACAAAGAATATGACTTGCATCAACTTCACAAATATTACCATCTCAGTCCTTTCCATCCATCACAGACTCCATCACAGACTCCATCTGTGGCCAATCTCTAAGCATGTGAAATTATTAATGCTGAGTTCTCATTACACAGCTTTTCAAATACTGAAATAACAAATGACAGAGCTTTAGGAAAACATGGCCACCTATTTTGGCAGCATGCGCTAGAATAATGTGTAAGGTGGCATATTAATGTTTGTCGTTGCTTGCAGGAAATGGAGGACCGTTCAGAGACTCCCACTGCATATGACTGTTTGTGTTAATGACAACAAACTAAAACAGGCAGCTGTTCACACCAAGCCAGGGAGCAGAGGAGCAGGTCCAGTGATTCAGGCCCCACTTAAAGTGCCCGTTTCATCTGTTGAGGAGGTCCAGAGATCAGAGGGTGATCAGAGGGAGAAGAGTGTGTTAGGAGGGGAGAGGGGCTGAAGTTAGGGGCCAAAAATAGCGGAGAACGCCTCCTTTCGCTGTCTCACTCCTTCTGTGACTCATCTGGAGTGCAGTAATTAGCAAGAGACAGTTCGCCACCATCGTGGCTGGAGTCATGCGTCCGTGGTAGTGACATGGCCCAAAACAAACGCTCCTTAAGGGGGGGGTTAGAAGGTGATGGTAAGGGAGCAGAAGTGGGAGGATATGTCACAGTTGGAACCAAATGGCATTACCAAATCCTTCCAAGGAAGTGGAGGAAGCAAGGGGGGGAGGGAGAAGGAAATCAAAATGACAAGTGACACAGAAAAGACAAGACAAACCAAAAACAAATTTTCCCTGAGTTTTCCAATTATAAGTGAGTTAAAATTCACAACCCCCACTTTTGTTCCAACCTTTGTAGAGACCACAGTTCTGCAATGCAGTTTACTCATGAGTTATACCACAAGAAATCCCCTCTCAATAGGCTGACAAGGCCCCCGGACATTAAATTACCCCAATTGGTTTGCATCAATTTTCACTAAAAACAAAACGGTTCATGGGCATATCAGTGCAGGCCCCATTGAGCAAATAAATGCCTTCATCATCCCTGAATGTTTTTGGTCAGTGTTTTCTTTGCATTTTCAGTCATGCTGATTTATGTCTTGGCCTGCTGGTGTGTGTGTGTTTGTGTGTGTGTGTGTGTGTGTGTGTGTGTGTGTGTGTGTGTGTGTGTGTGTGTGTGTGTGTGTGTAAAACAGTTTGTAGAAAAGAAAAAGGTACACAGGCAAACAGACACACAATTTGTATATGTCTGAGGGGTACGGCTGTGCATTTACTATGGAGCTTTGAGATGCTGTAGGGCATTAAATCGGACATAGTTTACCATATAAGTTTTTAGAGGGATTGTTGGGGATCAAAGAAACACAGGCAGATATGAGTTTCTGTTCCTGGGCAGTAGAGCAGGGGGTTGTCATACCAGACATGATGAGCACACACATTTCCTTGGGCCCTGGGTGTGTGCTTGGGTTCTGCTGGGTGGACTCATTACTCACTGTGAGCCCCAAGTCTGGAGTTGACGGAGAACCTTGTGTCACACCCACTGTGCACTTACCGTTGTGTAATTCCTCCTGGGGTTTTGGAATGAGCTTGTAATGATGACTGGTTTGATACGGTTTCACTTTCTGACATAGAAGCAGAGACACTCTGGAGACATTCATGCAGACACAGACAAAAACCTGCTGTGATGTAAGTGATATTACCACACAAGAGATTCTGTCCAGGGCAGGGCTATCTTTGTGGCTTTAAAAACTTAAAACTCAGATGTGCATTGAAACAAATCTATTTTGTTGTACTACTGATACCATAGACTTCAGATTTGAGACAACTATTTTTGCCTGCTAGGTGAATATCAGACTTTTTCCCAGGACAGCGTAAACTTTTTAGTGCCTAGGAAAAATTTGGCCCATTTTGGTAAAAAAATATACAGATTTCAGCATACATTCTTTGAACCTCAAGCTGTAAAAAAAAATGTGCTTGGCTGGTGCAGAATGTACTTGTAGTAACTGAGGGTATATGTACTATATATTCTCAGAAGTTGTTTGAGATAATAAAATAAGTCTGGGTTTTAAAACTGAAGCAAGTCCAGAAAATCCTTAAGCCTGTATTCTCTCTATGAGCCAGAAGGTGGCAACTCTTCTGGTTTCAAAAAGAAGTGGGATTGTAGATACGTTTTGAGAAAATTACAGTTACTTCATTTCAATATGTTAATGAAGGATTCCCCCAATAGGTCTATGGATTAACTCACTAGTTTCAAGTTTTCTCCCACAGTGTGAAAGTTGCTACCGCATAGGTAGTGCTGGACATACACTGATTGCAGTCTGTCAGAATATATTGATTAACATTTAATAAATAAATAAATAAAATCTTAAAATAGAATCCTAGTGGCTGATATAATGCTGTTCATCCATCTTTTATGTAATGTCGGGGGTTAACATCAAAGTAAATCCAAAGGAGGACTGGATACTGGATTTACCCAAGACAAGTGAAAAGCGGGGAATCTACAAGTAAAATTAAAGCTGCAAGCAGCGATGAACGGGCCCTCGCGCGTGCAATTTTCACCAATAAAGGTCAAGGACTCAAAACTAAGTCTGACGACACCACCCAAGACTCTGTATGTTATACCATTCAAAAGTTATGGCAGAAAATAGGATCTATCAAATATCGACCAAGCAGAAGAAGGGGCGGGGCTAATTCATGCCAATGAAGGTCAAGTACTCATAAGCGAGTCCGATGACACCACCCACGACTCTCTATGTCAAACCATTCAAAAGTTATGGCAGAAAGTAGGAACTATCAAATATGGACCAATCAGATGAAGGGGGGGGGGGCCCGCTTTTTGGCGTCTATCGTCGCTAGGTAGCGCTTTTGACTGAGAGAAGTAATGAAAAGTAACGTTGCAGGATCGAGACGCACATTTTGATTGTAACACACCTGGGTGCACGTTACGGTTTGGGCGAAGAAGCGGCCGAAGAAATGGCATAAATTGCGCCAAAATTACACGATTAATTCAAAATGGTCGACTTTCTGTTCGGTTTCGGCCATGGCACCAAGAGACTTTTCTTGCGACATGATACAGGTGTGTACCGATTTTCGTGCATGTACGTCAAACCGTATTGTGGGGCTTGAGGCACGAAGTTTTCTAGGGGGCGCTATTGAGCCATTAGGCCACGCCCATTAAAGCAAACCATTAAATATCAAATGTTTCGCCAGGCCTGGCTTGCGTGCAAAATTTGGTGACTTTTGGGGCACGTTTAGGAGGGCAAAAAGGCCCTCATTTCGTCAGAAGTAAAACAAGGATAAAAACAAAAACGAGAAAAAAAACAAAAATTCCTACAGATACAGTAGGGCCTTCGCACTGTCAGTGCTTGGGTCCTAATAATTTAATTGATTGCAGTTCCTTACAGTAATGTAAACTACTCAAACAATACCAGAATGGTGTAACATTAGCAACTGTTACAGTGGCTCTGGTTGTGTGTTCCTGTCATGTCTCATGTGTTGTTCTTTGTAACCTCTTTAGAGTTTCAACTGAACTTTTACTGTTAGAACACTGTTTATCGAAGCAAATGTCTGTGATGACTTGGATGTTGTGTCGCTTGAGTGATTCTTTTTATTCCCAGTTCTGTCACGTTTCATCAGTTGTAATGAATAGCGATTGCAACAGGGAATCTGCTTACACGTGAGAACTGCTGACGGAGCATTCGGAAACCAAAATTAGAAGCAAAAAAATCTAATCCAAGTGGACTAAAAAGAAGTAAAGCAGATGAGTAGAGTACAAGAAGAAGACATTTTAAGCATTTTTTCATCTTGATTTTCATGGGGATTGCAAATCATTGCAAATAAAATGATTAATCTGTGAGCAGTGATGAGGACACAGGGAATATTAGGAGTGCAGTATTATGTGTTTAACTGAGATAGACTCAACGGTAAAATGTCCCGCAACACTTCACTAATGACTTTGTTCACCATTCAGAGTCCTTGATGTGCAGACAGACTAACCCCTGAGTTCCACTTCGCATAGCACTGTTGTCTACCTGTGCCATGGCTTTGCTCCATCTTCACTGTGACCTCAGGACCATTTCATCCTCTCTGCTAATATCCATGGGTGGTGTCAACTAGAATGTGGATAAATCTCTCAGGGCTCCTGCTATTCCTGTGTCTCCATTAGCAAAAGTCTTGTGTTTCCAGTTTCTTTTACCAGTGCCACGGTTGTCTACAGAGGGGCGCATGTAAGCATGGCCATGCTCATATGACTCTCGAACACCAACTCAGAAGGAAACACACCCTGAACATCACTCTCAAATCACTCACTGCAACTGTATTTTAGGACTTAAAGATACCTTCTTTTTTCATCCCCCAGGTGTGCTGGGGTTTCTTTGGTTACTAAAACACATCTTATACATACACTATTCTCCTGGAGCAGTAAAGGGGTGAAGCATGATTGCTTAACGACTGTTTAGACAGACCTTTCGAAGGTTTCACAATGTTATTTGGATATCAAGGACGTTTTTAACAAGTCCTGTGCTTCCTCTCTGCCACCCCACAGACCATCGACCTGCTGCCAATGGCCCCACTTACTAAAGAGCCGTATCTGCTTCCTGTCCCCACTGGAGACATGAGCCATGAATGAAATCATCAACACAGCATTAGTGTTGCATTTTGGACTGTATAATGCTCCTGCTGTTTTTCAGTCTTTTGCTAGTGAGGTCCTCAGAAGAATACTAAACTATCTTGTTTCTATCTGCTTTGACAATATTCTGATATTCTTTTAAGATCTGGAGTGCCACATCTAGCATTTACATCAGGTTCTGTTGCATCTTTTGGACCATCACCTGTTTGTCAAGGCTGGGCAATATGAGTTCCGTGTCTCAAGGATATCATTCCTGGGTTATGTAGAGGCAGAAGGGGAAGTCTGCATAGACCCAGAAAAGGTGAGAGTTGCCTGTGAAAGGCCCACTCCTACCAACCACAGGAAGGTGCAGGAATTTCTTGACTCTTCTAACTACTGCTGCAAGTTCATCCGAAACTTCAGCACTGTTGCAGTCCCAGTGCATCACCTCACCTCACCCAAAGTTAATTTGGTCTCTATAGGCGGAAAAAGCTTATCAATAACTCAATAGCAATTTTACATCCTCTCCATTGTTGGAGTTATTATATTGTCCCAAGAGCCCAAGCTACCCCCACCTCAACCTTACAATGGTGAGCCCGGAACCTGTCGTTCCTTTTTGTCTCAGTGTTCACTGATTTTTGAGCTGCTTTTCCTACTGAGCGCTCACGTGTAGCCTATATAATTACGTTACTCACTGGCAAGGCAAGGGAGTGGGGAACAGCTATGTGGGATTCTGAAGACCCTGTTTGTGATGACTACGACAGATTTGCTGATGAAATGAAGGAGGTTTTTGACCGTTCTGTTACGGGCAGAGATGCTGCCAAGCAGCTACCCAACTTAAGCAAGGCAGAAGGTCTGTTTTTGATTATGCCATTGATTTCCATACTTTGGCGGCCTCGTGTGGCTGGGGGCATACTGCATTGTTTGATGCTTTTTTGAATGGACTCTCTGACACTGTAAAGGATGAACTGGTGTCTCAGGACCTGCCTGACGACTTCAAGGAGCTGGTGAAGCTGGCTGGCAGGATTGATGCTCGACTAAGGGAACGGCGCTCTGAGAGAGGTTCATCCCGCCCTCGTCCCTGGCTTACCGCTGCCCCCTCATTACCAGCACCTCTAGAGGCAGCCCCTCCTCCAGAACCCATGCAGCTTTATCGTGCAAAGCTGTCTCCTGAGGAACGCATGCGCCGCCTCCTCCGGAATGCCTGTTTCTACTGTGGCCAGACGGGTCATCTCTGCTGGTGCAGGCTTCTTCTTCGTTGGAAAGAAGGATGGAGGACTCAGGCCATGCATCGATTTCAGAGGTTTAAATGATATCACTGAAGGGGCACGGTGGCGCAGCTGGTAGTGCAGCGGTCTCACAGCAAGAAGGTCCTGGGTTCGATTCCCGCCGGGGGACGCTGTGGGTGCTGAAGTGCGTGTTAGTTCCCCCATGACTTCAGTGCCCACACCATGGGTGGGGTTGGCGAAAGGATCTTTCTGTGTGGAGTTTGTATGTTCTCCCCGTGTTCCCCTGGGTAGCTAGTGTGAGCTACCCTCACAAAAACATGCACACAGTCCTGGGCCATACATGCCCCCTCTGGCCAACCGGGGCGCCAGATGGGGTGGGGAGGATCCGGCCGGAATAACGTGATCCTTCCACGCGCTACGTTCGGCCGGAGAAGCCCCACCCTGTCTGGTGAAAAGATGCGGCCTGCTCACTCCTCAGGTTAAGGAGGAGACCTGAGCTCAGTGCAGGGCCCTCCCGGGGTTGGTAGAGGATGGCAATGCCCAGGACTGTCAGTAGGTAGGAGCACGGGGTGGTAAAAATGGGAAAAAAACCGGGATAAAAATATAAAAAAAAAAAAAAAAAAAAAATGATATCACTGTGAAGAATCATTACCCATTGCCACTCATGTCCACAGCCTTCGAATTATTACAAGGTGCTAAAATCTTCACTAAACTTGACCTGCGTAATGCCTACCACCTGGTGAGGATAAAGGAGGGGGATGAATGGAAAACAGCCTTCAACACTCCCACAGGGCATTATGAATATCTTGTTTTGCCTTTTGTTTGTTGGCCTTTGTTTTTCAGGCCTTGGTCAACGATGTGCTGAGAGACATGGTCAATCGTTTTGTTTTCGTTTATTTAGATGACATTTTGATTTTCTCTTCCTCCCTCGAACAACACAGACAGGTCCTGTCAGGCAGGTCCTCCAACGACTCCTGGAGAACCGTCTCTTGAGAAATGCGAGTTCCACCAAACCAAGATGTCATTTTTGGGACACATTGTGAGTGCAGGCCAAGTCCATGTGGTAAGGCAGTCACTGATTGGCCCACCCCGACCATGAGGCGTGACCTCCAAGGCTTTTTAGGTTTTGCCAATTTTTACTGCAAGTTTGTACGCAACTTTAGTACGGTTGCTGCCCCACTCACAGCTCTGACCTCTCCCAAGGTTCCTTTCCTCTGGAATTCCCAGGCGGAGGATGCTTTCTCTAACCTCAAGAATTGTTTCACTACTGCACCTGTGTTAACTGTCCCTGATCCCTCTCTGCAGTTCGTAGTCGAATTTGATGCCTCAGAGACCGGAGTCGGTGCAGTGCTGTCCCAGAGGTCCCTCAAGGACAACAAACTGCGCCCCTGTGCCTATAACTCTCATCGCCTGTCTCCTACAGAGCACAACTACACCATAGGGGACCGCTAACTGTTGGCTGTGAGGCTGGCCCTTGAAGAGTGGCGGCACTACCTCGAGGGTGCAGTTTTGCCCTTCCTCGTTTGGACGGATCATAAGAATCTTGAGTACATCAGGTCAGCTAAACGCCTCAATTCCCGCCAAGCTAGATGGTCTCTGTTCTTTTCACGCTTCAATTTTATCCTCTCATATCGCCCTGGTTCTAAGAACATTAAGCCTGATGCCAGGATTTATTCACCAGAGAAGGAGTCTCTAGCTCCTAAGCCCATTTTGTCTCCCGAGCTGATAGTCGGAGCTGTGAATTTTGACATCGAGTCCCAGGTTCGGAGGGCCCAGCATCAGGAACCTGACCCAGGTAATGGGCCTACTGGCTGCTTGTTTGTCCCCACAGCTGTTCGCGCTGCGGTACTGACCTGGGGACATGATTCTAAGTTGGCGTGTCACCCAGGTACGAAGCGGACTCTGGCCTTCATAAAACAACGCTTCTGGTGGCCATCTATGAGGACAGATGTGGAGCAATTTGTGGCGGCCTGTGATACATGCGCCTGGAACAAGCACAGTAACCGACCCACAGCTGGCCTTCTCAGACCCCTTCCTGTTCCACATCGACCCTGGTCCCACATTGCCATCGATTTTGTCACTGGTCTCGAGGTGTCCGAAGGTAACACCTGTATTCTCACCGTTGTTGACAGATTCTCTAAGGCAGTTCATTTCATTCCTTTGACCAAATTACCCACAGCCAAAGAGACAGCGGAGCTACTGATCACCCACGTTTTCAGACTTCATGGTTTACCCCATGATATTGTGTCAGACAGAGGTCCACAGTTCTCTGCTCAATTTTGGAAGGCATTCTGCAAACTAATCGGTGCCACTGCCAGCCTGTCATCTGGTTTTCATCCACAGACCAACGGCCAGACAGCCAGACGGCCAGTTCTCCGGTGCATGACCTCCTCCAACTCAGCATCGTGGAGTAAGATGCTTCCCTGGGTGGAGTATGCGCATAATTCCCTTCCCACTACTGCTACTGGTCTTTCCCCTTTTCAGTGCTGCCTGGGTTACCAGCCTCCACTGTTTCCTGCACAGGAAGAGGAAGTGGCAGTTCCCTCAGCCCAGGCCTTTATTAGGCGATGTCGGCGAACCTGGATGCAGGCCAGAACTCGCATGTTGAGGTCGGTGGCTTATTTCAAGGGACAGGCTGACAAACGTCGCTCGGCAGCCCCCCTCTACAGTGTTGGACAGAAGGTCCTGCTTTCCACCAGGAATCTACCTCTGAGGGTACTGTCCCGGAAGCTGGCGCCCAGGTTCATTGGACCCTTCCCCATTTCTAAGGTTGTCAATCCTTCATCTGTGCGACTCTCACTGCCTCGACCCATGCAACGTATTCACCCTGCCTTTCATGTCTCCCAAGTCAAGCCTGTGGTTCTCAGCCCTTTGTCCCCTCCCTCCAAGCCCCCTCCGCCTCCCAGGGTCGTTGATGGTGGTGAGGTGTTTGCTGTCCGGAAATTGCTGAAGGTCCACCGCAGGGGCAGGGGCCTCCAGTACCTGGTCGACTGGGAGGGCTATGGGCCTGAGGAGCGGTGTTGGGTCCCTTCCAGGTTCATCCTGGCTCGTTCCCTCATTCGGGACTTTCACCGTGACAATCCTGGGGCCTTGGATGGGACGCCAGGGGGCGTCCGTCGGAGAGGGGGTCCTGTCATGGTCTGAGGTTGAGTGGGTGTGTCTGGCTCCTCCCCACCTACCTGGCAACACCTGCAATCACTCTGGTGCAATCAGGCCCACAGCATTTAAGCCTCAGTCACTCTTCAGTCCATGCCAGATTGTCTTGTGTTCTCCAAGCCTTCAAGCCGTTTATCAAGCCAAGTGAGTTCTCCAAGTTTTTGACCCTTTGACCTCTTGATCTTTTTCTGCCCCCAGACCACGTTTTTGCCTAAGCCCTTGCCGGTACCTCTGCCTTCGCTGACAGCCTTTTTGGACCTTGACCTTTGCCTGCCCCTCGACGGATTTTTACTCCAATAAATCTTTTGAACCGTTTTCCCTTTGTCTGCATTTGTGTCCATTCCTCGTGTGCCTGACACATCTCTACATTCTCTCTAAGCTACTGTCCCATGTAGTCCCATGGGCACATAATTTCTTGCTTTTTCTTTCCTGTTTGACCCTGTTTCTTTCCTGATCCTGATTATTTGCCTGTTATTTCTTGGTTTATTTTCTGATTTCAACACTGATTACCTGCCTGCCAAATTGGATTATCTTCTCTGGATACTTTTATTTGGAATAAACCACTCAAGGTTTTACTGTTCTTTCAGTCGTGCGTTGTAAGTCCATTGTCTCTGACTGCCTGATCAAAATCTCTTCTGAGACTGTAAGGCTTGTGTGGCAGGGTGGAGGAGCAGCAGCCACTCAGGTGATGGGTCACAGGTGTGTCCCATCAACCTCTCCACCCTGCCTGCCTTTATAAGGCGTGGCTGCACAGCAGCAAGGGGGCTGTGAAGGAGCTGAAGCACGTGTGTCCTGTGTGTTGGGTGGAATAGAGTTCTGCACTGAAACCTCGTGTCGTCTCTGTCCTGTCGGTCGGGCCCCCGTAGCACTCGCCCTGCTACACTGGCGCCCAACGTGGGGCGTCCGACAAGATGGAGGAGGGAGGCACGGAGCGGGCCCTGGAAGCGCTGGCCCATGCCCTGGCGGACCTGGCAGTCCTGCTTCAGGGCCAGGGTGAGCGGCAGCTCGCGGCGCTGGAAGCGCTGGTGGCGCTGCAGCCGGCAGGCCGGGAGGCAGAGGCTGCGGGCCGCCCAGCGACGGCTCCCGAGGCGGCGGGACCCGCGGAGCGAACCATCCCGGCACCACGCCTGAGGTTCGCCGCGGCAGCGCTGGTGGCGCTGCAGCCGACAGGCCGGGAGGCAGAGGCTGCAGGCCACCAGGCGACGGCTCCTGAGGCGACGGCTCCTGAGGCGGCACCAGCGACGGCGGGACCCGCGAAGACGGGGACGGACCAGCGACGGGAGCAGTGCTGCGTCGGGGAGGAGGCGGTCCTGGACGCGCCAGCTTGAATACAGACCAAATTATTTTTTGGGGGGCTTTAGTGGCCTTTATTTTGAAAGTGCCAGGAAATTTGGGTAGAGAGAGGGAGGGAGACATGCAGTTAAGAGCCATAGGCCAGGATTTGAACCTGTGCTGCCTGCACAAGGATGATAGCCTCTGTATATTGTGCGCCTGCTCAACCAACTAAGCTATCGGGGCCCTGAATACAGACCACATTTTTAATACTATTCTTATGTCTGACTTCCTGCCACAATGATCTGTGCTAATTCAGTGTGCCCGTATAATGCCGCCTTCAGTTTACCTATTTTTTGCAATTATCTATATGCATTCATGTACCATTACACTCTTCATCTATGCAGGAATTTGACCAGTCAGAATATTCTTGGTGAACTGAACGCTACCTGTGTCAAATAGGGTAGAATCCTCCTGTTTTCTGAATGTGTTTCTTCTTAATTTTCTGTCTTTGATGTTGGTTAATTAAATTCCCTTTGGGGATTAATAAAGTATTTTTGAATTTGAATTTCTAAAATAATTACAGTCTTGGGGAGTTTCAGTTCATCTTGTCTACGAGGAGTTCACCAGCGTTATCTGTCATTAATTGAATTGTCTTTTACTTACTTACTTACTCCTCTTCGTGCTAGGTAGCACATAAGGTCTTCACCAATGAACGCCAATGCTGTCTGTCTGCTGCCCAGTGCTGCACTTGGCCCCAGGTCCATCAAAGTTCTTTCATTTCTTTCTCGACCGATCTTCTCCAGGTCTCTTTGGGTCGGCCTCTTTTTCTCTTTCCTGGTGGTGTCCATCTCATGGCTACCCTTGGGATGGCGCCTCGGTCCATTCTGCATACGTGGCCTATCCACATCCATCTTTTAAGTTTGATGACACTTGACAGTGGGGTGGAGCCTGTGCTCCTGTAAAGGTCTGTGTTTGACACTGTCATGGGCCAGAATATCCTCAGTATTCTTCTAAGGCATCGTGTCTGAATCACATCCAACTTGTGACAGATGGCCTGTGTCACCTTCCATGACTCTGCCCCATACAGTAGGACCCCAAGGACGTTGCTCTTGAAGATTTTCAACTTTGTTACTGTACTGATCTTTGATGATCTCCAAATGGTCTTTAATATGGCGAAGGCTCCCCTTGCCTTGGAGATCCTGCTCTGGACTGTCTTTTAGGCATCAATAAATAATCAGTCATTTATTCATTCATTCGTTCATTTATAGATTCATTCATTCATATTTAGGGTCATGAAGTCTTCTGGGGCTTATCCCAGCTGTCATGGGGCAAGATGTGGGGTACACATGACAGGTTTTCATTCTATAACAGGGCCACACAGAGACAAACTACCATGAGTGCTCCCAATTACTCCTACGGACAATTTAGAAGCACCAAACATCCTAACATACAAGTTTCTGGACTGTGGGAGGAATACCTAAAGAAACCCTAAGCAGGCACACTGGGAACATGCACACTCCATAAAGAAAGAGATTTGAACCAGGAACCTTCCTGCTATGAGGTGACAGTGGTTGCAACCCTAAGATGGAAAGGTCTTTGAAATTATTTTATACATTGTATATTATGTTTGTGATCTATTGTCAGTTTTGGCTATAGTTTTTCTCTAGAAGAAGAAAGAGCTAATCATTCCTGTGACTGACATGGTTTGGTATGTCAGAACTGATTGAAGCATTTGCATCTGCCATTTTGCATCCCATCTGTGTTCTCATGAAGGCAAAAAAAAGGTTTTTACAAACTTACCTAGCTCTTAACCAAATTTAACTTTTTCTGTCAACATTTTCGGATCCTGCCGGAACAAGATCCGGTACCTATTTGATTGGAACCTCCTTTTATCCACTTTTCTCGGCGTGCGAGTTTGACTGCTTTAAAAAAAAAAAAAAAAAAAAAATTGAGAAAAAAAAAAAGTTTGAGTCAACTGAGTTCGTCTACCAATGGAATGAGAGGAAAGCAGTTCTGGCGCTTAACCAAACTAACACCAGCCAATCAGAAGTAGAGCTGGGCGGGTCTTTGACGGCAGCAGGGCGCAGAGCGGTGTTTCAACCTGCCGGAATACGAATCACCGACTTCAAGATGGAGAAAAAATGAATGAATGTCGGTTTATAAGAATCTTTTTGCCCAGAAGAAAAAAAGAGCAACAAAAAATACCCATAACCATGTTCTTCTCTCGAAAAAACACACCTGCACCGCGGGCTTTAGAAGAAAAAGACGCTACAGTGCGAGTCGGGATGCAGCCGCTCAGAAGAGCATTGAAATACGTGCGAGGCGGTGCTGATCTCCGCAATTTGAAGCCTTGTATAATAATTGTAAAAAAAAAAAAGGGGGGTTGCTACTATGCGGATATCACTTATCACGGGTTCTTTTTGGAACGTAACCCCCACAAAAACAAGGGATTTCTGTATATGAATACTCATGGCATACATACCTGTCAAGTTTTGGATTTAAAAATAAGGGAAGTTTTCCGCCACCCACTGTCCAACCAGCCCAACCGAGGTCCAGTATTACATTCTAAGACAGGTTTACAAAATATTTAAAATATCTACCTGTCAATCACTTACAAACTACAATTATGTGCTCTTTATGTACCTTTGTTGACACTGAAATGCTGTGGACATTCTTATGTATGTAGTTCCCATAATAGAGTCTAAATGAAAACAAAGGCGTGTATAAATATATACATAGGCTATATATATTTCTTTAACTGTAATGTAATTTGTTGGAGTTTGGAGTTTTTTGGAGTATTTGTCTGAAAGTTGCCACAGACAGGACCTTTTCTCTCCCTCTTGATGTTCCGGGACCTCTTCATGGACAAATTAAGCACTGACAATATATCGTGCCACGAAATTTTGCGATACAAAAACGTCACGATACGTGTCGTGGAGGTGACAAACTGTATCGCGATATATGGTTATTAATATTAATCTATTGTGTTGACTAGTAACGCACATCCGTCCGCGCATCCGACCACGCATGCCGACCGCGCCTTGACCCGAGGACCAAAATCTTACTCCGCTCGGAAGAAACTAGTACCGTTTTGCGGTCCCGATCATGGGACTCTTGGAGTTTGGGCTCTGAACTTTTACTTATGTAAGGCTGGTGTAGAGTTAAGCCTTACCTTATTAAATTAAACCTTTTTTGGGTCGTGAGTAGGATAAACACGGGGACAACTTCTGCCGAGTTTGAGTGTACTTTAATGTCCGCTTAACAGTGTAGGATTTTAGAACATCAACACAGCACCTAGTGCCGTACTGTGGCATATCACTCCGCCCAATCTAAAACATACTAAGCACTACAGATAAACTGACTAGTGTAATTATAGTCCCTGATTTACATCAGAATATAAAGAATATATTTATAAAATAATGAACCCTGAATTACCAAAATAACCCTCTTAACAAAAATAAATCTCCTCTTACACTTATAAGGTGAGCATGAATCAATCTTTTTTATGATGTAAAATTGTATGTATTTATTTACTTTTATTTATTTATTTAATTTTAGTTGTTACATTTCTGGAAAAGAAAAAAGTTAAATCATACATGAAAGAAACTATTCAGTTTGTGGCAAAATATTTTTACTTGTATGAAACTGAATGTATATATATATATATATATATATATATATATATATATATATATATATATATATATATATATATATATATATATAGATCTGTATACCTGTATATATCACGACTGACCAAAATCACTGACCAAAATCAATCAACTTACACGCAAAAAGATGAGGAATGGCACAGCTCTATGACCTGTTCACATTTTGACTAAATCATTGGGTTCACCGCATGATTTTGTCTCCGTATCAAAAATGTTCACAAATCGCTGTGAATGACATCATCTTGTTCTGGGGATTTGTAGCCAAACAGACAGAGAGAGAAGCAGCACCAAGCGTTGCATCCAGATCCAAGCCCTCAGCAGTCACCCTCCTGAGCCAGCAGACCTGGACAACAGCAGAGAAAAATATGCCAAATGACACCCACCAACCACCACCAACCTCAGCCTAGTCCCTGCCCCACTGTCCCCTATTATTTTTGCCTCTCTGTGCTCTTGAAAGCTTGCTTAGTGTAATAATAATGCCTCTGAAATCTCCCACTGGCAACAAGACACAAGGGGATGAGGGCTATTGTGGGGGGTGGAGAAGTGGGTTTGATTGAGAAAGAAAATACCAGAATGTGCAATAAAAAATAGCAACACACAAATCAGAGAGGATTTGCTGAAAGACAGACATTTAAAAACATTTGTAAAATGCCAAGTGGAAGTAGTTTTTGTTTTTCCTCTTGCCTGTAATCCCCGTATCTAGACAAGTAGCGGTAAGCATTTGTATTGACTTTGGTTGGTCAGCCGAGCTCCCTTTTCAAGCGCCCCCCCCCCAATCCATCCGGGGGGGGGTGGGGGGGGCCCTCTGAGCTCCTCGCAGGCCCAGCCATAGCAGACATTTTTGTGGTGAAATCATTAAACCCACGTGCAGCTCACTCTCTGTGGTCACTGGGGGTCGTGCTCCTCTGCCTTTAGCTGAATAAATCATAAAGTTTGCCGGGAGACCACACAAGAAGCCAGCCCAGTGCAGCCAGAGCATCCAGCGTATACAGCCAGCGCAAAACACATGCACACGCACAGCCCCAGACCTTGTTATTTTTCAGAAAAACACCAGCAGGGAGACAGAGGGAGTTAGACAGAAAGTGGTGAGAAGGCAAACCAGTAAAAGCAAAAGAAAAAAAGACAGAGCATTGAATAGAAATCATGACAAATAAATTATAATATTGAAAAACAACAGCAAACTTTAAAACAAATGAAATAAAAATAGTATAATACAAGAAAGAAAAAAACGAAAAAATTAAACCCAGTTTTCAATTTAGCTCTAGGCTCAGAAGCATCATAAAGGAGAGATGTTCTCTCTCCCTCCCTTCCTGTGTCTGGATGACCTCGCCAGACTGATCCTTGAAATGAGACTTCCTTAAAAGTGGAGGAAACGCTGTCTTGTCTGAGGATCACATACTGTCTGGCTCCATATTTGCAGGATGCACCAATAAATTCCATACATTACTTGGACAGATCACTCCTCAAGCAGAGAGGGACAGAAGCTCTTGCTGGTGGGCACTCCAGTCACATTTACATTTCAAATCATACAGCATTGAACCAGAGTCAAACATCGTTGGCTAAGTGGCATTTGATGCAAAAACAGCCCTTCAACGAAAAAGCTTAAGATTCCTGAATCAAGTCAAATTGTCTTATATTAAGCAAAAAATATACCCAATGGAGTAAGAAAAACTAGACTAGAATTTTAACTAGAATTTTTAAAACTAGCAAAATAGTCCAACTACTAGACAAAAGTGAGACAATTTTTTTTGACATTTTTTAGAAATTAGTTTTTGGCTCATGTGCAATGATAAAGTTTAAAATTAGCTGATGAACATATTGGATTAATTAGCTGCTGAAGAGATGATGTGTCCCTCTGGAATTGGTAGGCACCACAGAACTGAAACCAAGCCAATATATTGATGTTACATTTGTTAAATAAAGTCCCCATGAACAAGGACATGTTTCAGATAACAGATGGTTTATGATTTCCATTTCCATTTATATTCTGAAGAGTATAACCAAAAACACTCGAGTGGGCTTTGGTTTCAAAAGTCCAGTCATCTTAAGAGGATAACATTTTTATTTGTTTTAAAACATCATTCAAATATGGCATAAATATCCAGTATGTTTGTTGGTCTAGTCAGAAAGCCTTGAAAATGTGTTGCCCAGAAGATCTGTAAGTAATCAGATGATAGCTTAGATTCCCAAACTATGTTCAGACAGCTCCAATTTAATGAAACACTTCTATGTCTGTTTACTGTAAAAATAAATATTCGCTTTTAATTGGAATTCTCAGAGGCCTGAAATAATTCAAAATGGATATTAAATTCAAAACAATTTTCAAAATCATCAGAAAAAAATCAACTGAAAAAGAATTATTAATTTAAAATGATTCTTAATTCAGTACAAAATACATTAATTGTAAATCTATCCATTGTGTTCCAAACTGCACTCTTATGCACCAACAATTACCATTCTGAGATCGTAAAGTGTGTCCATTCTTCCAGTTATGTCATTGCACATTCTGACAATGACCGATCAGCTTCATCTAAGATGTTTCAGTCAGTCCTGCTGGATCAAAAACAGCTTCTACATAAACATCATGGGCTTCATTCATTCATGAAATCGGTCATGGTCCAGTGGGCGTGCCCCTGCGCCCCAGCCGCCAAGCAGCACACCTGTGCCTCATCTCATCAGCAGCTGTATTTATTCTACATTGGACCTCCTGTCAGAACCAGTTGTTGTTTCACCATTGGATACTCTCTCTGGCCCCACACTAGTTCTGCTCTAAGAAAACTAAACCGTGCTCCAATCTTGCCTACTCTTGTTCGTTTGTCCTGCCAGGGACCATTCTGTCTGTCGACCTGTCTGCTCACCTGCTCACCAGCTCACCTGCTCGTCTGTATGACAACCCAACCATCCATTCAACTACCACGAATTATGATTTGTTCCAACACCTGCTCCAAAGCATACCTGGTCACTCGCTCGTTTGCTAGTCAGCCCACCCGTACATTCACCTGATGCGGATTATGTTCTGCCCCCACTCTTCTACACCACTGAACTTCAATAAAGACAATAATTAATCATCCACACGGTGTTCGCATTTGGATCCTATTTTCCGTCTTCCCCTTAACAGAATTTTTTTTAAACTGTGATTAGATTAGCATATAAATCACCTCCTAAGTAAAAACCTACCTCAGATTCACAAACGCTGCTTGAAGCTTGGATTTGCTTATTAGAATGCATGTATCTTCATGAATGGGAATTATTCGTAAATTATCAGTGCGCTCTGGACGATAGTTAAAGCAGTACACAAGGACCATCACATGAGGAGGTATAAATGTTAGTCCTCAACATGCATGTCAATCAGTGGATGGCCCACGTTAAAGGAGAAAAAAAGTGAAAAACTAATTTATTTATATCCAAAAAACTTTCTGCTGTAAAAAAACTGTGTTGCGTCTCTAATTGGAAATACATTTTTATTAGGAATAATACCTGATGGAAACAGATCCCTCCCCAAGAGTCCACAGCAAATTCTGAAGGTAAGATTATACCTGTTGTACACTTTATTTTGTGTTTCATTGCTATGCCTTGTGGCATCTAGGCAATGCATTGCTTTTGGTACACAAGAAAAGATGGGAAGGGAATTGCGAGCCAATCTTCTTTTACACACCGTCGTAGGTTTGTATATGTTATGGGTCCAAAGGATGAGGACCATGGTGACAAATATGTTTACCTGTAAAAGCAGGTGAAGTGCAGAGTAATTAAGACACCATGCGTCTCTGTTTCCTCCAGAACGTGTCTCTGGAGCAGAGGAAGGTGCGGCTCCTTTACCGTACCCCAGAACACCTGGAGCAACCACAACGTTCCGCCCCACTGCTTTCCAGCATAAAATGTCCCTCTTTACGATGGTTATTAAATTTTAAATACAATAAATGAAAAATAAATACATATATTAATGAAAAGTGTCCCATACACATACAAAATGATATTAATGTGGCCATTCCCTCCCAGGGGTGCCACAGCCTCCCTGACAACAAAAGTGGCTCCTGACACTCTAAAACAAAATTTCCCTTCCCTTAAAGTTACTGTCTTCAAACAGGTAGTACTCAAAATTCTCAACTAAAATCAAAACTCCAAAAGCACTTAGGAATGTTTGGTCGTAGGTACGTCAGTCTCCCACGTATTCCATAGCTTATGTGTTATTTGTGCTTGATTACAGCTATTCCTTTCTAACAGCTGCATATGGGATAAAGAAAAGATAGATATGGAAACTGGACAAAAGGTGGACCTTGGACTAAAGGTAAGTATGACTGTGGATACCACAGGTTAGTAGAAGGCACTAGGTAAGTATCTACAGTATTTACAGTGGGCATTGACTGGTACGTTGGATGACCTAAGGATGAATAGGTGAGCATTTGGCCTGGGCGCCTCTGTCGAGTGGACCGCCTCAGTGAGGTCGGTGGGCTGGTCTGAGAGTCTGTTATCTGCTCCTCACTACATCTGTGCTGAGGGGACTCAGATTCGACATCTAACTGAGGTAAGTTAAGGGCTGCTGGACTATCACTGCTCTCTAAGTCATCTTTGTGAGTCTCAACTTAATCCCCCCATTGCCACTCATCTTGACCTGCCTCCTCCACCTCAGTCATCTCTGGCAGGTCCCCAACAATGTCTGCGGTCCCCATTACAGGCATCCTTCGCCCAGACTCATCATGACCCCTCAAACCTTGAACAAGTCTTTCGTCAGACTGGATCTGTGTCTGCTTCACTGGTTTCCCCTTGTTCTGGCTAACCGCTAGCTTCTCAGGAGCAACTGCTGTTCTGGGTTCTATCCAGGTTTGTGGTATCCTTAGCCAATAACCACTACCTGAGTCATCATCTGAATCAGAGGTCTCCGCATTTCCTATCTGTTCGTCATGGTTCTTCACCCTCACTCGATCATTTGTCTGTCTGCGCGTTGGTTTTGAGGTTGGCTTAGTTGGTTGTTGTGGGCACTCCACAAATCATTGACCAACAGGAGCAAGTTTTGGTGCAAGGTTCTAGTCCTCCCCTGGCCATTACCCTCTGGATGGACGACATACACTGGGTTATCTGAAACTTGTTCCTTGACCACATATATCCTGTTCTGCCAGTAAGAGCGCAATTTGCCAGGTCCGCCACACTCTCCTAGGTTCCTAACCAACACTCTATGCCCCGGTTTCAGTACTACTGCCCTCACCTTCTGGTCATAGTATGACTTTCCCTTAGCACCAGCCGAGAGGCTATTTTTGTTAGCAACCTGATAGGCCTCTGTCATTCTTTTACGCCATTTTTCAGCGTGCCCCTTGTGGGAAACACGGTCAGTCTGCTCAACTAAACCAAACAATAGATCCACCGGAAGGCGCGGGTGACAACCAAAAAGCAAGAAATGTGGCGAGTAACCAGTGGACTCATGACGAGTACAGTTGTACGCTTGTATAACTTGTGGGAGATGGTCTTTCTGTTTCCCTTTCTTTGTCTGTCAAGGTACGCAACATCTGCAGCAAAGTTCAGTTAAAGCGTTCTGCTTGTTTCCTTAGAGGGTGGTATGGGGATGTTCGAGAATGTCTAACCCCCGAGAGCTGCCCGAGAGTCCGGAAGAGCTTGTTCTCGAATTTTCGCCCCTAATCGTGATGGAGCTTGTTGGGAAACCCGAAGCGGGGTATGAAATCGTTATAAATCCGCTCCGCTGCTGTACGACCGGATTTGTTCTTGGTCTGGGTAGGCTTGAGCGAACCGCGTAAAGTGGTCCACCATAACCAAAATTTATTCGTACCCCCCTTTGCTTTTCTCGAGATGCAGGTAATCGATACACACAAGTTCGAGTGGCGAGTTGGACTTCAAGCAACTTGAATATGAACGGTTGCTTTTTTTTGTTTAATGCAACTGCATTTCCTAGTCACATAGTCCTCGATACACTTCTTCATGAGAGGCCAATAAAACCTGTCTCTCGCGAGTACCCTCTCAGTACCGACATGGCCCATATGATTATGAAGGTGTTTTAAGACCATGGACTGATATAAAAGAGGTACAACTAATTGTTTCCTTTCCGGTGTACGTCGGTACAAGATCCCGTTCTCAAGATGTAATCGGTCCCACTCACGGAGGAGTCTACAAGCGGATCCTTTCCATGATCTCCTAATACTTTCGGTAGGTCGGGTAACAGATTCTTTAAGTCTGATGACTTCCTTCATGGTGAAGTCATCTCTTTGCGCCTGCCTCAAATCATCAGGTTTGATTTCCTGGAGGGGTGCGCCAGGCTGCAACACGATGTCCTGAGAGGTAGCCAAAAGCGCAGCCACCCAAGCAACCTCTTTCTGCTGGGCTACTCGGTTCCCTCCCAAGCCGCGCTTACCACCTCCTGTGATAACTCTTCTGTGCACACTGACCTGAGGTTGCTAATATCAGGGGGAACACGGGACAGTGTATCTGCATCTATGTTAGTTCTCCCGGGTCTGTACTTAATGTTAAATCAAAAATCCGACAGTTCTCCAACCCAACGATGGCTGATCGCGTTGAGCTTAGCTGTGCTCATGATGTATGTAAGTGGGTTGTTGTCAGTGTAAATTGTGAAATGTGGGGCATAGAAAACATAGTCCCTAAACTTTTCACACACTGCCCACTTAAGAGCTAGAAACTCTAACTTGCCACTGTGCAGGTGGTAGTTCCGTTCGGCAGGTGACAAGGTCCGTGATCCGTAACCAATAACACGCAACTTCCCATCCTGTTGTTGGTAGAGCACAGCGCCATGTCCCTGCTTGCATCAGTGTGCAAGATGAATGGCTGATCAAAGTCTGGATATGCTAGAACTGGAGGATGCGTTAGCATATCGACCAGTTGCTCAAGTATATTCTGATGTTCAGGGGTCCAGACTATGGGCGCCCTAGACGACATTTGGGGCCCTCTAGTTTTACCCTGAAGGCCATGAGCGGGCCGTTCTGAAGACTTGCCCTGAAGTAGCTCGTACAGTGGCTGAGCTATTCTTGAAAAGTTCTGTACATACGAACGATAGTAGCTAAGAAAGCCAAAGACACGCCGAAGATCACTCACAGTCTGAGGTGCTTTGGCCTTCAGAGCCAAGACGGCGTTGAGTTCTTTTGGGTCAACCCTGACGCCCTCAGTGCTAATCAGGCGCCCGACATAACGGACCTCAGGTTGAAATAGCTCACACTTTTCAGGCCGAAGCTTCACACCATGAACTTGTAAGGCCTGAAGCACTTTACGGACCTCCTCGACATAAGCCTCAAAAGACTGTGAGTAACAAACAATGTCATCAAGGCATGTGATGCAACAGTCATCCCGCAGAGAACAAAGGATCTCTTCCATACTTCTCTGGAAGGCGGCGGGTGACTTAGTCAGCCGGAACGGGATTCTGACCCATTCGTATAGGCCCCAGGGTGTGATGAAGGCAGTGAGATGACTGGAGCCTTCATCCACAAACCCTTGGTGGTAGACCTTACCTTGGTCGAGGATACTGAACCAAGAATATCCACCTAAGGTGTCGAGCAGGTCTCGTATCCGAGGCAGTGGGTGTCGGTCCGGCACCGTTTTCTGGTTCAACAGACGGTAGTCTATACAGCGACAAAGGGAACCATCTTTCTTCCGCACGCACACAATTGGAGAAGCATAAGAGGATTTGGATTTTACTATCCATCCTTTCACCAGGAGGTCTTGAACATATTGTCTAACCTCCCGCAGCAGTGGCTTCGGTATGGAAGTGTATGCTCTCTGTACTGGTATATCATCTTTTGAATTTATCACCATTTTCAGATTGGGATTACAACCAATGTCATCTCCGTCTCTCGCGAAAGCCCTGCACTCGCCAAACAACATTTTCTTGACAACCTTTTGTTGTTTCTCCTCTAAATGATCAAGGTTCACTGGCGGATGCCATGAAGGTGAAGGAGATTCAGCTGGTTCGACTGTCACTCCCCGAACTGTTACGGTAGGTTGGGGTTCATTTGGGGCTTCAGCCTCCACAATACGTTCAATCAGCTGTAAGGTGCCTAGGGCCGTTTTTCTTGTCACAGTAATGTCATGTTTAGTGTTGTTATGGAGAGCAATTGTCCGACATCTAACTGCTCTAGGGTCTGGCTGCCCTCCTCAGCCTCAGCCTCAAACCACATCAGACCATCAGACGGGTTCATGTTTGATGGAACCCGGCACCTTACCCAAGTGACCTATCCAACAGGGATAGCTACGTCCCTTTCACTTGTTCTCAAGCGCCCTTGGAGATGTTCGGCTCTACTGTCTGGATGAAGCTTACAATCACTTCTGCTTTCTCAGGGGGAAGACAGATGGCATTACAAAGCAAGGTGACAAGGGTAGGTATCAACCGCTTTGGTTGTCCCTCAATGATTGTCCATAGGCAGAGAGCTGACGAGAACCGGAGTACTAATGGAGAGGCTGGGGTCCTCACCCCCAGGTAAGCTGATCATGATGGGTATCCAGCCGTCAAATGGTATGGTTTCACCGTTGACCGTGCACACTTTCAACTCGTCCATTTCCTCTATGATCTCTGACAGGGTTTGCATGACTAATTCGGGTAAGTATTTGTCTTTCCATTGTCGACGTATGATACTAACTTGAGTACCTGTGTCAAGTAATGCTTTCACTGCTAAGCCGTTCAAGTTACATTGTATGAGAGCTTTCCTTCCGATTAGCTTAGCAACTGCTCCTTTAGTGTGGAGTGACATAACACTAGACGGAGCAAGTGACTCACCCTGCTGAGAATGAGTTACCTCTGGTTTAACTGACAAGGGGGACCCTAATTTGCTTCTGTTAAGGCTAGGTTGGGTCATTACCCCCCTTAAGTGCTCACTCTGGGTCTCTTTTCCCAACTCGGTCACTGCTTGCCCCGCTGCAGAGACCGGTTTGCGTTTCCCTGATTCTTTTGATTTTTTTAAGCAGCCAACAACCCTGTGACCTTCTTCCCCACAGATGAAACAATGACAACAATATGAGCGGTTCTGTCCAACACAGTTTGAGCACCGAAAGGTTTTGTATTTTCTGTTTCCTGACTTGCTCTGTGAATATGGGTTCCCTGGATCTACTGGTCGCAATAGGGCCTGCTGTCTTATTGCTTCCACTAGACCAGTGAGCTCATTAACTTTGGCTGTGAGTTCTTTAATTGGGTCAGTTTTTGTTGCGTGAACTGGTCTATCCTGCTTGCTGCACTCCTGGACGGTACTAAGCTCAGACTGAGCACTGTGTGCGTTAGTTTCGTTCTGTCTACGCGACGACCGAATTCTCTTTTGCCTCTCGCTTTCCTCGCTAGTGATTTTCATTACGTGGCAAAAAATTGTTTCGTCACTCACTTCTCTACTTGACAAAAAAAGGTTTTAACTCTCGGCGAAGGTCACTGTGCTTATACCCTAGCCCCTGGTAGACTGAGTGTAAGAAAACATCATGGACAGTAGCTGGACTGTACTTTATGCCTGCATCTGACAGTTTGGATGTAAAGAGGACCCGCTGCTTCAACCCTCACACGGTAAAGAACCTGCTGTGGTGTCTCACTCTCGTCTTGTCTAGCACACATTAGTTCTTGAAATAGCTCGGTGCTATTTTTCTCTCTCAGGTGGGCCTGGAGAAACCCCTTCATTTCTAGTAAGGTGAGATCATCTTTATTGATTAGCATATCTTTAAAAGTTCCAGGCTTTTTCATTCTGAGAATACCACAAACTATTTCTGCGTTGGGGAAGCCTTCTCTAATCCCCTCATCCATCTGTTTGCAAATGTAGTTGTAACTAATGTCGGATGAATGATCCCCAACTTGACTCCCTTGCACTTCAAACTCTCTTCTCTGGATTTATGAGAGATCTCTCAGAGATTGTCCCCTCACAGGTGGGCTGGGCCCTTGGCTGCCCGTGTGGACTGGGTCGAAATGGGTCACTTCGGGTTTGGTTCGCTTGGACTGGTAACTCTATAGCGTGTTGTGGTGACTGTTCAGTCGGTACAATTATGCTCTGCCTGAGTCTCTTACCAAGCTCCTCATAGTTACTTAACATTTCCTGTAGTTCAATATTAGTTACATTGGAGACAGTTTGGGCGGATGCTCTTACAGGGCTAACTGTGGAAGCATCACTGAACTTGTTATCAGGAATAGAGCTGGCTAAACCAGTCTGACTAGCTGCACCTACAACTTGTGGCAGGTTAACCATTTTAGCTGTAGTGGTCACAGGAACAGTCTGTATAGGGCTAACACCCATGTCACCTGAAGAGTGTCTAGTGGCCCTTTTCCACTAATCCCGCCTCAGCTCGGTTCTACCCGCCACGGCCCCGTCTTGCGCTTTTGCACTAGGGGCTGAGACGGGTAGAGCCGCTCCAAGCCGATACTATTACCATTCTGGCGAGGTTCTATCCGGGCTGAGCCGGGACTATTTCTGACGTCACCACCCTCCGCGCCACTGATTGGTCGGGGGGCGGGGCCGTCATCACCCTCCGTGCCACTGATTGGTCGGGGGCGGGGCCATCAGACGTTTGAATCAGGAAGCGGGAGTCAGCGCGAGCGCGACTCGCGGCTCACGGCGATTTTATTATAAAGCGCAAAACGTCTGTTTGGTGATCCAACTCTGAGGTGCAGATGTTCATAAACCTGGTGGCTGAGGAGAGAATTAAAAAAGGGATGTAGACGGGCTGTTTTACTCTCAGCCGCTCGCGGCTCCAGCTGATTTCTGATCAGCGCCGACATGAACAAAGCGGTTGCGCAATCGAGTACGTCACAGCAGCTTCACCCCAACCTGCCCACTTCTCCCCTGGCTGTGGAAAAACAAACGGGGACAAAACGGGTAGAGGCGTGATGAGCCGAGTCGGGCCGAGTAAGGACTAGTGCAAAAGGGGCATAGTACATGAATCTACAGCCTCACTATGATCATTTGTAGATTGTGATTGTCAATTCTTAATGACCTCATCAATGAAGTCCTTTAACATTAACAAGTTCACCATCCCACCATCCTCCGACTCAAGCAATGTCTTACTGTACATGAAAGAACTGATATATCTGAAGCATTCCTCCTGGTCTTCCGCGTTGAGCTCTGGCTGATCCGGCCCCTCTGGACCCACATTCTTGGCAACCTTGTAGAGCTCCTCCGCCAACAGAGCGAGTAGGCTTTTCCTAATGTCCCACACTAGGCTCTTCCTTCCCTCCTCGGTCATGGCTGCAGCTCCTGACGGTCCCTCTCGATGGGTCACTCAGCATGCCGATGGATCAGGCTTTGCTCCAGCTCACCACTCGCTCAACCAGCATCAGCTCCAGTCCTGGCCCAAGATGTCATCGGTGGAACGGCCCATCCCGGACGAGCCCCCAAGATTTGTTACGGGTCCCAAGGCTGAGGACCGTGGTGACAAATATGTTTACCTGTAAAAGCAGGTGAAGTACGGAGTAATTAAGACACCATGCGTCTCTGTTTCCTCCAGAACGTGTCCCTGGAGCAGAGGAAGGTGCGGCTCCCAGAAAACCTGGAGCAACCACAACGTTCTGCCCCACTGCTTTCCAGCATAAAATGTTATGCAAAATATTAAATTTTAAATACAATAAATGAAAAATAAATACATGTATTAATGAAAAGTGGGAGCACGGTGGCGCAGCTGGTAGTGCAGCCGTCTTACAGCAAGAAGGTCCTGGTTTTGATTCCCGCCGGGGACGCTGTGGGCGCTGAAGTGCATGTTAGTTCCCCCATGACTTCAGTGCCCACACCCTGGGTGGGGTTGGCGAAAGGGCCTTTCTGTGTCGAGTTTGCATGTTCTCCCCGTGTTCCTTTGGGTAGCAATGTGAGCTACCCTCACAAAAAAACGTTTCTCAAAACATTTCTTTTTGCAAGATCTTTGAATCATAATTTTCACTATGGGGGTTTCTTTGCTTTCATATTTTGATTTAAATCAAATGCCACATTTCATGGACTTGACAAGTGTTAAACCTATCTAATATGGTTAAATACTCTGAACACAGTAAGAGGTGTCCTCGGTGCCAATCCCTCAGGTTAGGCTCATAAAGTGAAATCATCACCTGTTGGTGGTGGAAGAAATATACAGAGGCTATGTTCACACTGCCGCTCAATTACGATCTTTTGCCCAAATATGACTCATATCAGATTTTTTCACAAGAGTCTGAACAGCACAGCTCAGGGTCTGAACAGCACGAATCATATGTGGTCTTAAATCGGATACACTGTACATATCCGATCTATGTCGACCCCAGTCAGAACTGTCATTAGGGATGGGAACCGAGAACTGGTATATATATATATATATATATATATATATATATATATATATATATATATATATATATATATATATATATATATATAGGGAATTGAGAAAAAGGAGAGCACAAATGTTAACAGTGGGTTTTGTGCAGCAGTGGTTGCTACCTCTGTGCAGAGGTACTGTATGTGTGGATAAGGAGTCGGAACCAGGAGTGGTGGGATTGCAAAGTGAGGGTCGTCACAGAGTTAATCAATGATTCCAGAATGTCGAGCAAGACTTTTGAATATTTCTGTCAGCACCTCTCCTTTAGACTTTCAAGACAAAACACTTATCTCCCATGACGTCACACTTATCTCCCATGACGTCAAAGTCAGATGAAGTGCGACATGACCGCTAGGGATTGGACATGTTAAGCATTTAGCAATTCTGGTTCCATCATCGATATTGCTTATCAATTCGGTTCCTTATCGATTCACATCCAGTTATATATAGTATGAACGACTTTGGTATGCACCAATATTTTGCACTCAAATTCAACTAAAAAAAGCTGGCTGAAGCTGAAAAACAGGAACTTTTTCAAATGAACATTGTGACATAAATACAATCGCAATGATCAACTTTTGCACATGAACAGATTTTATGCAGAAAATGTTTCAGGTGTTGGAGGTATTTCCCCTTTTTGACATGATAAAAGTTCTGTACCTGTTGCAACCAAGCCAACCATCTCACTAAGTTTTCTTGCAGTTCCTCGACTGACGGATGGAGGGTGGCTGCAAAAAACGAGTCAATTTCCATGTTAAAATGTCCCATTTTAGAGGAAAAAACTGGTTCAAAAATTGCGGGTATTGATTTGTACCACGCTAAGACTTTATATCAAGCATTACGTTTATTTCTAATTTGATTGTTTGGCAGTCAGTTCAGCCAATGGCTAGCCATTATCATTTCCATATATTCGTTGAGCTATCGCCCTTCACGAAGAAACTATCCGTTTATACAAACCCAGCCTTGGATAAACGGGACAGTCAATTTCGATTTCACCGTCGAGTCAATGTATTAAAAGGTATATCCCGCTGTAAAAATCTGAGAGCAGATCTGCACATATTTCGGTGAGGTTCGGCTGAAGGAGCTGGGAGCAAAGCTAACTGTGATAGACATGCAGTGGCCGCGTTCCCGAGGGCTTGCTGAGTTACATGGCTGCACTCGGTATGAAGTAAAATGGGCTTCAAAATTGGTCCTCAGAAACCAATGGGTCATGTGACCAAATGCTTTGTCCATTACATATAGTCTATGGTTGCAACTGGCTCCAATATTGTCCTTTTCTTGAAATATAACAAAACTTTGGAGCGTTTCTGCCTCTAAGATGCTTCAGACATTGGCAGAACCTATAAATTGAATCGTTAGGCAGGCGGATTAACAATTCCACGGAATCTAAGAGAACCGGTTCTCGGTTCCCATCCCTAATGACAGTTCTGACTGCGGTCGACATAGATCGGATATGTACAGTGTATCCGATTTAAGACCACATATGATTCGTGCTGTTCAGACTCTGAGCTGTGCTGTTCAGACTCTTGTGAAAAAATCTGATATGAGTCATATTTGGGCAAAAGATCGTAATTGAACGGCAGTGTGAACATAGCCTCTGTATATTTCTTCCACCAACAACAGGTGATGATTTCACTTTATGAGCTTTGATAAATAAAGTTATTTATTATTATTATTATTATGAGCCTAACCTGAGGGATTGGCACCGAGGACACCTCTTACTGTGTTCAGAGTATTTGACCATATTAGATAGGTTTAACCCTTGTCAAGTCCATGAAATGTGGCATTTGATTTAAATCAAAATATGAAAGCAAAGAAACCCCCATAGTGAAAATTATGATTCAAAGATCTTGCAAAAAGAAATGTTTTGAGAAACATGACAGGTCTAAAAAGGTTTTTTTTGGATCTGCAGCAACCCTTTTGTTTTGTGATAATCTGTTTTTTTTTTTTTTTTTTTTTTTAAATATTTTTATCCCGTTTTTTTCCCCATTTTATCACCCAGTGCTCCTACCTAACAGTCCTGGGCATTGCCATCCTCTACCAACCCCGGGAGGGCCCCGCACTGAGCTCAAGTCTCCTCCTTAACCTGAGGAGTGAGCAGGCCGCATCTTTTCACCAGACAGGGTGGGGTTTCTCCGGCCGGACGTAGCACGTGGAAGGATCATGTTATTCCGGCCGGATCCTCCCCACCCCATCTGGCGCCCCGGTTGGCCAGAGGGGGCATGTATAGCCCAGGACTTGTGAGGGTAGCTCCCATTAGCTACCCAGGGGAACACGGGGAGAACATGCAAACTCCACACAGAAAGATCCTTTCACCAACCCCACCCAGGGTGTGGGCACTGAAATCATGGGGGAACTAACACGCACTTCAGCGTCCACAGCGTCCCCGGCGGGAATCAAACCCAGGACCTTCTTGCTGTGAGACGGCTGCACTACCTGCTGCGCCACCGTGCCCCTTAATCTGTTTTTTCTTCTTTCATTAAGCACTACTTAATCCTTGGTCTATTACTATATGGTAATAAATTTAAACTTTGGTTAAGGACCAAAACAACAGTAATCAAAGCAGTTTTCAGTCCGAACTGAACTGAATATACACTTACAGCATAATGGATTTTAATGTTAGCCCAGACATCAAGTAGCAATGCCAGAATAGAATTACTGTTTTAAGCCTCTTACAAAGCCAAGAAATATCATTGTACTTGTGCAGATAGGGTCCCCACATACAAACCAAGGTCATTTTAACTTTGTATGTGTACAAAAAAAATGTATTAAAAGGACTGACTGTGCTGGAATGTCCTTCTCATTCACTGATACTTTGTCATAAATCTGAAACTGCGTTCACAGGGAGGATGTCACATGACAAGTCGTAGAAAAGCTGCCAAGTTGTCATGACACAGGCTCATATCACATGGACGTGAAGACAGTGGACTTATGTTCTGTTGTGAAATGAGTCCAAGTGAGAAAAGCTATCCATGCTGTACCACTAGAGGCCTTGCAAAGGCCTTTAAAATGTGTCCAATTAACTTTGATGGAGAAATGCATATTGGATATTTGGACAGACATATGCAGTTATCAAGGTGGAGTCTTTGCCCATGATGTGCGTTATTTCAGCAGAACAATGCCAGACTTAATTCGTTTGTACTTATGATACTGTATCTTAGTTTCATAAACACAGAATTATGCACTTGGCTCACCCACCAGTCTGAGATGGAGATGCATAGTGCATAATGAAAAGGAATAAAAGATGGGAATGACCATGGACTTTTGAGGACCTGAAATCAAGTCTGTATTAGAACAAATACGTTGTTGTTGCTTCAACTTTCGCATCAATGCAAACGCAGCGAAGTAACTGACGTTTGCAGTGACGTAATGACGTGGCTCCCCTTAGCACCCGAGCTATGAAAAAGTAAACCAGTTCTCAACTGGTTCGCAAGTTGAACGAGTTGTGAACCTGCACCAGTACTGGCCCAGAACCAGCTCTGGAACCGGTTTGGAGGAAAAACCAATGGGTGATATTGCAGGAAGTTTGTCCTGTTCTTCTAATACAGTCTACAAATTTAATACAACAGTAAACTTGCCTCTCTTCCAACTTGATTTTGGTGTGCACTGGTGGATTCAAACTCTTCATTTCTTCATATTTTCCAAAATACAATACTGATGAACAATCACTGAAAATAATTTCCTCGGTCCTTGTGTCTGTTACATCAAGATTGACAAAAATGAAATATTTACAGTTTTAATTTTTATGAATGTTTCCATCAGTTCTGGTTGAAGTCTGTATTTCCATTTTCAAAGTCCTTCTGTCCTCTGTTGTGTGTTCTTTCTTTACTTCCATCAAGATTCTGTCACATGAAGAAAAGAGATGAGGGTGAGAGTTTAGGCTGAAATTCTACTCTCACCGTTAACGGAGGCTGTAGCACCTCTTGACCCCAGGCCACACATTCCTAAGTGAACTTTGGCCCTGTGACCACACCAGTGTAGCTGGGTACCTCTTCAAGTCAAACACACACATACATACACACAAACAGTATGTCGTCAGACAGCCTCTGGCCTGCAGTCAGGCAGCCATTACCTGGAGATTGTATCAGTGTCAGTTTGTGGGGGATTCTTGCTCCCTGGGGTAAAGCACAGAGGGCAGGCGCCTGATCTTCTGTGAAATGTTAATGTGGAACAAAGCAGGCTGAACTTGGAGTGTAATACGTGGAACCAGGCTCATTGGTTAAGAAACTCTATCCTCTCCAGCATAAATGAGCCTGTGACCAAGCATAAAACACATCAGTCAACTTTGAATGCTTTGGTGTTCAAGCTCACATTGATGGTTCCCCAGTTGGACCATTATAAGCATGCTTTACTGTATATCTACACTTCTCTGCTCTCATTAAGCTGAGACAAGAATCTCCCATTCAAACTCTAGCATAAGTGTTCATTAGGACTGGTATTTGAGTTTTAAAGACAGTAAATTGGCCAAGGAATGCAGCTTGTTGCCTTATCAAAGTCTAGAAGTCATGGATCTGGGAATGCCTTGCTTTGTTGACCCTTTAGTTTATCTGTCCCTTAATTGCGCATTGTTAAACTTTGTCTCAGGGCTTCTTGCTCTCCCCAGTGGCCAATGCAACCATCTGGCCCTCGCAAAGATCTGAGCAGGAAGTTATGCGAGACGTCAGAGGATAGGAACTCTGATAATGGATACTTAGCCTCACATGTAGTTGGCTGATTCTTTGACATTCCTGTCATTTCCTGAAATACCTGTTACTGAATGTCTGGCAGCATCGCCAAAACACTCCATCTTTATGGAACGTTTCTGCAATAAGACAATAGGAATAAAAAGTTGTTAAGCCTTTTGTGCATTTTTGTATAGTGGGGTCTGCAATTTCTGAATAAGTGGAGAGTTCAATGTTTCTCAACCTTGCATAAATGGTCCAATGAATAAGAAATTCTGGTATTTCTTTCGCAAAGTGCAGGTGGATGGAGCACACAGCCAGGTCTTTGTGCACACTATGTGCATATTTTCAAACTGGAGAGCACCTGCAATATTTCTGGACAAATCTGTCTCTTATTACTATGTGTGAACTCTGGTTAGATATCATGTCATTCCAAGGATTGTGAGGTTATCAAGACATGCACTCTTTGTCTTTCTCCATATTGATGCTCCAGACCTTTTAACAATAAATCACTATGTTAACACGTATGAGCAGGTGGCTGACAGCCTCTCACCAACTAAGCCACCACGTGCAGTTGTGTGTGGGGTGAGTGTGATTACATCCTGCATCACTACACGCCCAGTGAGTCGAACTGGGTCAGGAAGCTGGAGACAGACACAGTGATAATAAGACAAGGAGGTCCGTGGAGAGTCAGCCTTTGCGGGGCACCCACTCTGTACAGATCCCTCTTTATGCTCCTGTTTATTATGGTCCCAAGAAATCCATGCCTTGTGCACTACAACAGAGCTGCCAAATGTCAACATCTTGCTGGTGGTTTCGCAGGGTTCCAAACAACAGATAGGGTGCACTGAACTTACCATGTAAACTTTAAGGAACACAGTCCAGCAGAACTATAATTATTTACAATCTGAATAGTTTTAGTTTAGAAGAGGGGGTTTTATTTATTTATTTTTTTGACATAATACAATCTCATTTCACTTAGATCAGAGAATATCTCTTGAGACTGTTTGAAAGACCGAGCACGCTTTCTTCAGCATGAATATTAAATGTGCTCATCTTTCCCCATCACAGGGAACACACAGGTTTGTGTATGTCGACACTAGTGTTTTAATGATCTAATGAATGGTTCTGAAACATGTATTCCATCATTCCATACACTATGTATGAAAAAAAAAACTTGCAGTGGCAAGAGACGTTGTTGGTGAGGAGTGGAGGGGGGGGTATTTTTCTGAGCACCCCTACAATGCTCCACCTGTGCCTCAGCCATACCCCAGAAGACCACCCACTTAGGCAGAGAGAGGGTAGTCGAGAATCCCTATAACCTCTTTGGGTGGGCAATAAGGCTTTATGCTGAAGTAGAGTGTTTCAGGCAACTGAAAGACTCAGTGGGAATGACTCCCAGCATACACTATCACATCACCAGCAAAGGATAGCAACTGCAGCCATAGAGAGAGAGAGAGAGTGAGAATGTGTGTGTGTGTGTGTGTGTGTGTGTGTGTGTGTGTGTGTGTGTGTGTGTGTGTGTGTGTGTGTGTGTGTGTGTGTGTGTGTGTGTGTGTGTGTGTGTGTGTGTGTGTGTGTGTGTGTGTGTGTGTGTTTAAAGTTGTCTGGGGTGGTGAATGACAATGTACATAAATGTAATAATAACTAATGACTGTTTATTGACCTATAAATCATACAACATATTGAAAAATGCAGATTAACCCCGTCCTAAGTATGAAATAGGAATTTTAGACGACAAGCAATAAATATCAAAGTGTGTCATCACCTCCAGAAATACTTCTTTCATCCTTCCAATCATCACTTTCAGAGTGAATTTGAAGCAGATAACCATAAACAATAGCTGTCAGTTATGATACAAGCATAAAATAGCAGACCTTCACAGAAGACACACTGAGGTCTTAAAAGGTCAAAGACACACTTCACCATTAATGACATAAAGCTGTCCAGACTCGGTGCAAGCTGAACCTTTACGGTAATATGAAACATCCAGCAAGTACAATGCGGGGGTGTCCATGGCTCATTTGGTAGAGTGGTTGTCTTCCACTCAGAGGATTGGGGGTGTAAGGTACACATGCTGAAGTGTCCTTGGACAAGGCACTGAATTACCACATTGTGTGTAACTGACCATACTGTACATATGTGTACTGTGTACTGTGTTACATTGTTGTGAAATTCTAGCATCGGTAGATCAATACGAATAAATCAAAGCCAAATTACTGTGATTATGATCATATCTATGAGTTCTTTGTCTCATATATTAATTTTCAGGTTCACTGTGACTGTAGAACATATAGAAACCACATTGTACAATAACAGATTTTTTTTTATTTTGTCCCTGGCCATGTTCCTTAAATTATTTTGTCTTTGCACAATAATATGACTCATCCCCAGACATTGCTCCAGCTGTGTTCATAAGGCTTGTAACTTTCCCAAATTGTCAATTTCAAAGTCAGCTACACTTCATATAGCATGTGGCAGGTGTCTGGAAGACTGAAAGTCTAAAATCTGCACATATCTATCATGTAAAGAATTACAGCTGTTGATGCAAGTTATCTATGACTGAGGGCTTATTTTACCCTCTATGACAACCGTGGGCTTTTGCGGGGAAAAAAAAAACTGAAAAAAAAAACTTTTGCTCTCTGGAACAGAATGTACAACATCCAGTTTGTTTCAATCACACTTGGTCTTTAAAGCTGTGATAGCTTTGAGGGGCTGCTCAAGAACCAGCTGTCACCATTAGATAAATAAAAAGAAGACATTAAAAACTGCACAGTGGTCATTCACAAGTAAAGCATGGAGTATCTATCATGTTTTTATGACTCTAAGAAACAACATGAATAACATTCAGAATAGTGAGAATCGCATTACAGTTCACTGAAGGCAACACTTCAGTGTAAATGATAATTTACGTGGATTTAGTTGTGTTTGCTTGTATCATCCATATGTCCATGTGAGTGATTGATGGCTGAGGAAAAAGGTGAAGGCCTCCTCCCCGGTGGTCTGCCTGGGCTTTTAGCCACTGTGCAATGACCGCTGCTGCTGCTATCCCTGACCCACATCACCACATCATTGACACTAAACCGACCGCCAATCTTCCGCTGGCCCGTTGCCTTTGGCACAGACCTCGCTGGAGCTGTTTGGATTATAACTCAGTTTCATAATGAAGACTGAACAATAATGAAGGGGAACACTGTGTCCACAAACTACAAGATAAAGTTTGTTTGTCTATTATTATTGTCAAGCTGACTTATTTTCCTTGTTTGAAAAAACCCCGAGCACACTGCCGCAAAGGCCAACACTGCGGTGCACGTGTTAAGTGGCAAACATGGGGAGGATAAAACAGCTCAGGAACACTATCCGATATTCAAATAAACAAATGTGTGTGGGGTCTGAAGAACAAACACACATTCATTAGGTGTCTCTGTGCCTCTAGACCTGTGGTGTTTGAGCAGCAATACACACATTTCTCACATGCAGACACAGACATTTAAATCTATACATGTACACGATTGCATGCACAGTCTCTTTTACGCTGTTTTTTTATCACTCATTCTCACACACACAGTCCAGCCAAACCCCAATTAGACAATCAAACAGCTTTACTGACCCTTAGCTTCTCTGGGATTTGAAGTTTACACCCGGACATGGCTCGCCCGGTCCTGTTTACCCTAGAAAGCTGACTGATGGATTGTATTGTTTGGCCTTTCACAGCTATAATTGGCCCTGTTGTATAGGTTAAAGCTGGGGATATATTCTGCAGACCCCAAACATGCCACACACGGCCTCTGGGTCAATAACACTCATATCAGTCCATGGACCCCTAAATGGTAATAGGGTCAGGAGTGGATGTCAGTGGCTCGCTTAAACGACATTAGTCGATGCAGATGACTTAACCATCTTAGCCTTCCTTCATCTTTTTGCTCCTAAACCAGGGACGCACACGCACACACACAGCCAAATATGTCTGCGAACCCCCTCAGAGTACCAGGTAAATATTTAGCCAGGACTCCAGACTGTGACACACAGCCAGTCCAAACAACTTACTAAACAATTATCACTGGCATCATCTGTATACTGCACTGCGCCCTTCATGTACCTATGTGGCAATATAGTATTTGGTTTTAAAGCAATGTGCGATATTCTGCGATATTCGGTCGTAATGTTAAAATGCCCTAACTGTTTAATCCAACTCTTACATCACAGAACAAAAAAATTATATCTAATGCCATTAAGTCAATGCTATAAATAATGTTTCATTGCAAGTTAAGGAACTTTGTTCCTTAAATATAAAAATTTAATAATTATTTGAGGGAAAAAATAGAAACAAACAATTCTTTCTAGTCTTAATAGTGAATAACCCGACTAGCAATACAGACAAGGCTGAGAGGCATCACAATAATAATTTTGTGGTTTTACAAATAACGTATCAGATTTTTTCCGACAAACTCTTTTCAACATGGCAGCAGATGTCAACAGATTTTCTACATTAAAGATGGCGTATGATTGAAAAATGAAAAAAATCTATGCGGTAGAGCATCTACTTGGGTGTGGCACAGCCCTGCAGTTTTGTATGGGCATGCCTTAAAATATGCCCGAAAATAAGTCATTCACTTAGCTGTTCAGTATCACAGTGTGCTGTGACATCTGAGATCAGAATGTTCCCACCTCTCCTCCTTTGACTCCACCCATTTTCCATTCCCCTTGGAAGTGGTTTAAACCTGGATTAAGGTTCTGTGTTACACCAACGCAGAGCATACGCCGTTGCCGTGATGCCGTCGTGAATCCTTCGGACTTCTCCAACACTCCATTTCACCGCGGCGTTCTTTTCCTCAATGGTTTATCTGACTTTTCCGGTCACAGTGAATCAAAGAGATAAGGACAACTATTGTGAAAAAACCCAAACAAAAAAAAAAAGATCACACATACACGAAGAAAAGAGCGCTGAAAGTTCACGACTGCTTCACGAACCGGAACCGGAAATGCGTTGCTACCAAGCGAACGAATCACAGCCCTCTCGGTCTGCGTTGGTCTGCGACCTCTCGACGCGTAGTTACAATTTGTGGGAGGTGCACGTCAGGCACGGGGTGGCATGCGGCGTGGGGTGCGCGACGCGGCGCAACCTGTGGCGCACGCTTGGCGTCGATTTAACGCAGAACCATAATCCAGCCTTTAGCAGAAAACTATAACATTGGCCCGTTCAAGTGGTCACTGCTTTGCACATGTTCACACCAGTCATTAGAATGTGCTTCCAAATACATTTTGATCAACTGGCTCTCACCTTTCCATTCTATATGCAAATAAACACTGTAATTTTTGCTTATAAAACGATTTTTTAAAAAAGCTCCGCCATAAACAAGAAGAAGACGAAATCTAATGACAAAGACCTTTGGTCTGAACTTTATATGTAAACAAAGTCAAAATAACCATTGCCTACAATGAAGTAAGGAGTCTCTGAAACCATCCCAGAACTCCTTTGTGTTCATAATATAAAGAAAACATGGACAAAACTGTCCCAGACCACCTTCAAATTCTGATTGGAAATGATTGGATCTGAATCCATGAATGTCTTCAGACCTTTAATTTGTGTTGACCACTTGTGATTGGATTTTCTCGGATGCATTTTAGGTCTGATTGGGGTCACCGATTTCAATTCAGGGACTCCCTACCAAACAGGAGGATGGAGTTGAGAGACCTACACCCACTTAAACAGGCTGTTTTGAACATGGTCGATCAGGGGAACCTTTTGTGCTGTATTCACATGAGATTTAGTATAAAACATGTCAAGGACATTTAATTGAAACCTCATATGCCACCTTTGTGTAATAGGGTATTGGCATTTGGAAGTGCTCTCTGGATGTTTTCCTATTTGTATGTTATCCCTTTGCCGAACATAAAAGTTATTACAACATTAACGTAAACATTAAACACAATCATACATCAAGCTTGGCACAAAACCATTATAGAAAATTCAAATTAAATTTAATTTATTGGCAGTTTAAAGTGTGAAAATGTTTTTTTTAGACCAGTGGTCTATAGGTCAATGATGTTTCCATTGCATATAGGCTATAAAATTAGCTTTCCAAATGTACAAAATAACACATATATAAGATTATCAAAATAATTTGTATGGATGAGGAGGATCAAAGGCTGTTATCACGTATAGAAGGTGTGTTATGTGAACAGGCACATGTAAGTACAAAACTGCAGAAATAAATTGGAAATTCTGGATTTGGCTACAAATTCTGGGAATAATTGTAAGAACAGGTATAACTGAGGAAAGAGATTACTGATGTATTACATACACTAACATCCTTATTAGTGAGGCCAACAAGACAACTGTCCTGAATCAAATATTCAGTGCAAAAATGCTCTTAATGCGCAAACTGCTATACAGCCCTGAAAAAGGAGCTCCATTTCATTTTTCATGTGAATTAATCCTTTGACCAAGTGCATATGTGCTTATACACCTACACAGCTGAGATTTGACTAGCAATTTTCAGCATACGTACACAGTTCAGAAAGAAATTTGACATTGCTTTCTGATACTGCATATGAACCACCTCAGCTGTAAAGATAAGCGTGTTCCTTCAGGATGATCCAGTGTTAAAGAACTGATTTCAAGCAGATTTAATACAAAACATTTTGCATTCTCTGAAGAAATGTTGCGCCTAGACTGGACAAACATGTACTTTTTCTGCTCAGCTTTACCTAATTTACTGGCTAAATGTAGTGTTTTCTACTTTGCCACTCACTAATGAGGTAAATGGTTTAAGGGTGCCAAGCTGTTTTAAAAAAATATAATTATTTTTCTTTTTTTTATGTGGTCAAATTTGTGTCACTTTTCAAAGCTAAATTTTACACTATAGGGAGGCCTACAGGTCAAGGAAGAAGTACATTCATCTTAAAAGCAATAAGAATGTGGATCCACGTGCAAAGTAATTTGGTCAGCACATGAAGCTTTACTCTTTTAAACAGCTATCCAGAGAAGAGGGAGCACAAGATTGTGAATGAGAAAAAAGGAAAACGGTAAGATTTGCAGTTGGTTGTTACATCTGAAGGAAAGAAAAGGCCATCTTGCACCAACCCATTATGCCAATAACTTCTTGAACCACAACAATCAACAAAAACCTAACCCTAAACATATTTGGATACTTGGGAGGAATTGGACCAGGAAAAAAAAAAACTATCTCTTCTATCCTAAAGCTTTCAAGTTGACAAACTCTAGCTGTAGACAGAGAGGGGGACAGACAGTAAAACTTAGACTGTGTTTTGCTGTGGTAGACCTCAAAAGCGCATGTACTTCATTGATTTATTTTTTTTCCTATTTTGACCAGAGAGTTGGGACAAAAGGCATCCCATTATCTGTCTGTTTACATGAATTACAGCATTGCTAATTAAGTTGGTGCTATACTTACAGTGTATTTACTTGTAAGTGGTCGTGCTGTCTGTACCACCTGCAAACAGCAGAGCGTTGAACGTTTTGCTTCAACCTGTTTACAATCATATCATCTTCCAAGGTATTCTCTTAAAGATGTGTTCACTGGAAAGAAATGTAAATAAATTACATTCAAACTATAATTGATTGCTATTTTGTGTTTTGCTCAATGTGTACTCAATGTGCCAGCTGTTAACATAGATCTGTTTGCTGGGTTTGTCAGGATTTACTTGTGCTCATTGCTTTTGTAAAATTCCTGTTCTGTTAAGTCTTTACTTGCCTTATTGTCATATTATGTAATATAGTCTGTCTTTCAAGTCTTATTTTAAAAATAAAATGTTCTTTAAAATCTCAGTTACTGCTCCCTTTTTTTTGTCTTATCTGTAATATGTTCACTTAAGTGTTGGTTTCAGTCCTCGCTTTACAACTGAGTGAGTGTAAATTACTGTTTGCCACTCACCTGTATTGTGTTAGCCGTTAACTTCTCCATTATATTTAATACCAGGGTAATTTTTGAAACTGAGCCCATTTTCAAAACCACAGCCTAAATTACTAATGCATACTTCTTTTGGGTTTTCCCTTCAGGGGTTGCCACAGAAGATCATCTATTTCCATCTGACCCTGTCTTCTGCATTTTCCTCTGTCACACTAACCAACTGCATATCCTCTTTCACTTCATTTCTTCCTTTTCCCTATTTCTCTTGCCTGGCAGCTGTATCTCCAGCATTCTTCCACCAATGTGTTAACTATCCTTCCTATTCATGTATGGTGGCATTCTAGTTATTTCAGTGAATGCAGTATGCAATGTGCAGTGGACATATTGTGTAGTGTTAAGTATGTGTTGTAAGGAGTATGTAAAACTGACCAGGTTTCCTTTGTTCATTGCCAGATCCTTTTATTACCAGGCAACTTGTTTTCCACCAGTTCACCCCAGCGTACTTCTTGTTCGGTCAGCTCCTCACTTGAATTTATGTTGCTAACTTCGTGAGAGTCCAGTCTTGTTTTCTACATCCACCCAGTTTCATGTTTGTTTGGACTTTTGATTTTTGACTCCATACTTTGGCAGTGTCTTTATTTTCATTTTTGTCAAACAAAGGTTTATACATATGGGCTCCTCCATCATCTATGAATCGTGACAAGCAGACAACAAAAACCAACTGATGTATGAAGAAAAAAAAAAGGTCAACACTCACTTGAACACCATGGTGCAAAACATGTGGGTTCAGGAGTGTTTGAACATTACTGATGTGATCCAACTGCACAGTTCAATCCAGATGACCACGCAAATATTTGGAGTATGCAGTGATACTTGGCAGTATCTCCTCTTTGAAAAAGCATGTAAGCCAAAGGTTGTGAAAGACGGGTAGGGGGGAAAAAAATCCATGTTCCCAAGGAAAGACAAGTGTTGAAATTCATCTGATTGTTGCACTGTGGTGCACAAATGATTTATGATCAATCCATCCTGTAATTTGCTTGCTGGTTTATCTCACAAGCACAGTAGAGCTTGGTCCATGGATATCAGAATTCACAGAGCTCTTTTGGTGGGCTAAGTGCACCACAAGAACATAAAGGCTCAGATCATTTAGCATCGTAATATAAAACATGCCATATGGCTTCTGAGTCTTGGCCTGTAAAATCATAACAACTTTACTAATCAAAGACATCGTGTCTAAGGAATACAGATTCCAGTTGTGGCCTGATGTTGGCAAGGCACCCCATTTAGTTTCTTTTTTTTATATCCCTCTGCCAAAGGGTGAATAAAAAGACAGCAATTTACAGCATATTACCACAAATGCTACATCTGTGAGCACTGACGTTAAACACCTGCTCATGCCGGCCACAATTCGTGTAACTATACTGCTGTTCACAATTATGTAGCACTTGGCTTTTTTCAAATCTCTAAATGAAAGCTTTGGCTCATGAAAATTCCATCCATCCATCCATTTTCTAAACCCTCTTCATCTAATTAGAATCACCGGGAGGGGGCTCATCAGGTCAACTTGGACAGGTTAACAGTCCACCAGACAGAGACAAACACCCATGTATGTATATGTATATATATATATATATATATATATATATATATATATATATATATATATATATATATATATATATATATATATATATATATATATAAATAAATGGGCAAACGGGAAGAATAAGCGTGCCCCAACTGGTTGGAGCATGCCTACCTCACCTCAGTCATCAAAACTTCTGAAACGAATACTGCTGCAGCTATTACAAGGGCTGCCAAAACTGAAACCTAGCTCTGTCGGGAACCTTGGTTAACATGATGTGAAAGGGGATACTCTGTCAGTACCCTTGGCAAGCTGAGCGTCCTTAACTGGAGGATTCCTAGCTGTGGTCAGGGGGTCCCCAAGGCTCAGTCAGAATATGGTCCTTGGGTAGCAGTATCTAGCTGACCATAGTCAAGCAATCCTGTTGGTCAATCTGGAAGGGTCCAGGCAGTGGATGTGGCTGGTGGCAGTCGTGCACTGTTTTGATCATGCAATGCACAAGATGTTTATTTGCAAATTACTGTCTGTGTTGTCCAATATAGAACAAATGTTCTTGCATTTTATTTGGTGTGCTCTATGAATAGATATATCCTGGGGTTTTCCTGAGTTTTCCTGAGGACATAGCTTCTAAAAGCTGTCGACACTGCCTGGCCTCCAGTATAAAATCTTGACATTTTATGTTTCTGTGAACCACAGATACGAATGATCTCAGTGTTTCTGAATTCAAAAAACGTGCTCTTACAACAGCTCTTTGCTCGCAATTTCTCATATTCCCATGCTTTACATGACACTTAAACTGTGAAAACAGATTTATAAGGTGTTTATCTCTTTGAAATGGCATTTAGAAGATTCAAGCAGGTCAGTGGTCAAATGAGAGATGTCTTCTTACAGACACGACACCTCTCCTGACAAGGAGAGGATGAATATGCAGCAAAGGAGAATGTTTTCGTGCATATCAACTTGTGTAAGTGTTCTTCAATTCCTTGGTGGTCCAACACTGCTATCAGCATCTGGAATGCAACACAGTGGGGACTGAACTCAAAAAGTTCTGTGCAGTATCTGTGCAATTAGCTGAAGATAAACTTGGGTTTTACACTCTCCGGATTCAACCTTTCTTTCTTAAATTATTTACAAAATGATCTTTCCCAAAAGAAAGTACAAACATCTAGCCTGTGTTTATGGTCACTGACTTTTGTTAATTTGTTGTCTGCTTTTGATGGCTGTGAGGACATAAGTGCATGATAATGAAGCTATGTTTATGTTCTTGAGAGCTTAGTGGTAATAGCCTCACAACTGTTTGCGTATCTTGTTTTCTTGCACAGACTGGTCTCTGCACATGTATGGAAGACATCTGTGAGCCTGAGACTGCATGAGACAGCCTGTCTGTCCATGTGTCAATGTGACAGAGAGTTTGAAGAATGGGAGGGGGCATACAGTGGCAGACAGGGCACTGACCCCATTAGTCTGAGGTGAACCCTGCTGAGAGAAGTCTGAGGATGGGACCCAAGTGTTCAATCACACTTGGTCCAATTTGTGCATTTTTGTTACTTTTTTTAAGCGAATACAAATTTTGTTTTACTCAAACCAATCATGAGAAACCTGGATAAAAAGAAGACTATCGCTAAAGAAGTACAATACAATACAGTTTTTTGTACACACCTTTCTTTCTTCACATACTTTCACATATAAAATTTCAAGGAAAGTACTGCTGTGACACCACTAAATAAGTGAACAGAATGGATGTTTCTTCTAGTTGCATGTGCAACCTTGCAACCCAGACAATAAATCCTAAAACCAATTAAAACTCAAACTCAAACAACACAGATCAGTTTGAATGTGCCAGTGTCCACAGATGAGACACCGCTATGCATACTTTAATGTATATTTAATTTCCACTTTATATTTTTGTTAAAACTGAATGGAAACACAACAAGAAAAAAGGTTTCCTTAACCAGCAACAAAGCCTTGATTTGGAGGCTGAGGTAGTGGAAAATTAACTTAGCGGCCATCCGGTACAATTGAGTTAGACAATTTGCTTTTGAAGGTTTTTTTTCTCCCTAAGTTTCAGTTTGAACTAATTGTTTTTTTAACTTTAAGCAAAGAAAAAGCAAAGAAATTTCACACTTGACCAAGTTACTGCTGTGAATTTATATAGCTATATCAATGTTGAATTTTAGTGATCCATTTTATTGTTTGTAGTGACTAACTCAAGCCTGTGATGACTGAGGTCAGCATGGAGACCATCTCCTGACATGAAGCTTATACTGCTGCTAATGGAAACCTTAAGGCCATGAAGAGGCCAAACACTTTCAACTTATATGCGGTTGTGCATGACCAATTCAGAGGTTTTTGTAGCTATTAAACGGTTGGGTAATGCAAAAAGAACAATACCAGGGGCAGGATGGAAATACACCTGTACATAAATGATGAGAAATATTAATAACACAATGATTTTAGAACACAAAAATAACGAAAGAGGTGGCAAATCAGGCTCTTTGCAGTTTGTTAGACAGCGCTCCATGGTTTGTATGAACCCAAATGACAAAAGAGAGACTCGTTTGAATTACATTTTGGGAGGAATAAGAAAATATATATTGTAACAACTTGGCAGTGTTTTCCAGCAGACATACCTTTGGCTTACTGAAAGGGATTAGAACAAAAACATCCTGACAGGAGAGGCTAGCACATTATAAAAATGAGTCAAGCTTTGTAATTGGATCCTGGACAAAGGGGTAGATTTCACTGTGGCTTTTTGATATAAAAGAATAAGGACCAGGCATGGAAATATTACTCTGAAAGGAGACCTCAAAACAGCTCCTTGGGACAATAAAACACAGTACAATTCCAAACAGTGACCTTTGTAGGAGGGCAATGGAAAAATGAAAAAAAAAAAGTTAAACTGATCCCACCTCTTGTAATGGACTGGTGACCTGTCCGGGTTTGCAGCACCTCTGGCCCAGCAACAGCTGGGGTAAGCTCCGGGAACAGTACTGAAGCAAGTTTAAAATGAATCCACTAATTCATTCAGTAATTAATTATTCCACATCTGAAATCCTTGTTGGGAATGAATATTCAATTCAACATGTTTTATTTTTACTGTAAAATAATCCCAGTCACAGAAAGAGAACATTGCAAATTGTGAATTTCCGATCTGTTTTAAGTGATTAGAAAAACATTTTAATCTGGTCCGCGGGTCTGTTTTTCATTTTCATTTGAGCAATTCCTTGGATGAAATGCTCACATTTAGAGAGATCTGCTGTCTTTCATATTCACCAACTAAGCAAGAATTTATAGCCAACCGGCCAATGATATTCTAGCAGAGTATCAGGTAAATTATTAACCATTAAATAATATTGATATGCCCTTATTTATTACAAAATGATTCGGCCAGTGCATTAAAGAAAAATTGCAGGTGCACAAGTGCATTCACACGTACACTCGCTCTCCACTGCCTGGCTTATTCAGATGCCTTGAGTTGAAGGAGCACTCGATGGCTCGGGCCTACCTGATGGGGAGCTTGAGAAGCCAAGCAGGAACAGATGGGTTGAGGACTGCGGGGTACTGGGAAAGTGGGAGTAAAGAGAGAGAACGAAGTGAAAGAGCATCGACAGTATGGGCCCACCATCACTGCTGCCCACACCAGACGACATTTACCACCAGCGGCCCACCCCCACCCCATCTCACCAAAATCATTTTCAGTGCAGTGATTCTTGAGTGTAATGAATCTGCAATTTGCACACATATGTACGGAGCCTAACATGGTACTACTTTGGGATCTGTTAAAGCCTGATGGAAACATTTACAAACAAGTGACCACAAAGAGTCATCAATCTGCACATTAACCTCTTACTTGCCTTTGGGGACTTGAACTATTCTCTATTATAGGGCTCGGAGAAAACCAAAGCGACTGAAATAGACCATTTCAAAGCAGAGCAGAGAGGCAATTAGCCATGTACTAAGGCCAGGTCACTTCAATCACTGCATCCTTTGTGTTTTATGGTTAGAAACGTAGATGTAATTAAAGTGAAATAAAAAATTTTGATCCGTGGGACCCCCTCTGAGCTCTCCAAAATTATATCCTAAGGTCTTTCAAAGGTTCCAATATTTTTGACAAAGAACAATGGTATGAAAATGTATCTCTGAGTATGCGTCAGGCATTGAGTCTGGCTTCAACAGTCACAGAACACGCCATCTTGTGTATGTGTCTCGTGCCACTGCACTACGGAGTCCTGGGTGGCTTTACTAACTCATGCCATGTGTATTCTTCAGTCAAACAAGGCCTAAGGACACTTCAGGGTGGTGCAGAATACGGAGAGGAAAGGAAGCTGAAGGCGAGGTAGTGTGGTCTGATGGCTGAAGAACATGATTTAGAAACTGTTGATACCGGGCAGACAGCCCAGGCTCTGTCACTGACTCACTCTGGATGACGCTGCATAAGTCACTTCACTTAAAATGTCCTCATGTGTTTAGATCTGTTCAAGAGGGAATCAGCTGCACTCACACAGCTGGAAATAGCTACTGGATCTGATTTTCTTGCTTCTTTCCCTGAAGCCCTCACAAACAGATGGCAGTGGTTCGTTAAGCTGTTGTCAGGACTGTTAATGACATTGTGAACACTCACAGAGGTCTGTATGCCTTATGGTGTACGACTGCCAAAGCCGGGCCATTAAAGAAGGTGTGAGAGTAACACAATGCTGCTGTGTGCTGCAAGGTGAGGGATAGCTGCCATGAAAGAAAAGTACACACAGGTTTCAACAACTGCTTGCAGAATGCTGAAATTAATGATTTCATGTTAGTGGCGGAGTCGAGAAAAACTGAGTAATGTAAAGTGATGTTGAAACTGAAGAATACTTTGAGGATGTACTACATTAATGAGTTGTATTTTGTTTATCTTGAAAAAAACTGTGTATGCATATTTTTGTGTTTATTTTCTGTACAAGCTAAAAGGTTTTATACTGTTATTTATATATTTTTGCAACAGCTTTTCAAACTGCCTCTCACACATCTTTCATGTAGCTGTGTATATCGTGTCATTGCTCTGTTTGTAACAATATCTGGATACTTTTAAAAACTGATATTCATACACAGTTTGTGTTGCCCACCTCTGGTGATAAAAATGAGACTGTTTGAATGGGACTTTTGCATCCTGAGGCGTAAGGCAGTGGTTTTGTCGACTAACTTCGACCATAAAAACTAAAAAAGCACAGATGAATTTCTGTCATGACCCCTTTTGTATAAGGTCATGACTATGATGCTGAGTTATGAAGTAAACAGCACATTTACAGAATGGACAGAGAAGGTAAACTTTCAACGTATGAGCGGAATAGCAGAGGCAGCAATAAGAGCTAGTGGCGCTCCAGAGCCGTATTGTTGATGCTTATGTGGTCACATTCAACCCTAACCATCATCCCAAGGGATATCATTTCAGAGGGTCAAACACTGAGTGCATGGGAATTCCCTCACTGACCCTGCAGAAATAAAAGGATGAAACAGGTGGTATGATGTCCGGGAAGTATCACGCCTTTGCTTACAGATATTTTACTTATTCATCAGTTCCCTGTGTTTTGTTGTACGTTACTACTCGCCGCAGTCCAAAAACCTGTGTGTTAGGTCGACTGGTGATTCTAAATCGGTGAGCCCACATGGTTGTTAGTCCGTTTCTGTCTGTGTGGTCTCGAGATGGACTGGCAACCTGTCCAGGGTGTACCCCGCCTCTCGCTCAATGACAGCTGGTCAGGGCTCCAGCCCCCCTGGACCGTGGATTAAATGAGGTGTTATCAAAATGGAAGGATGGACCAATTCTAAGTTTATGAGATTAATTTTATAAGCAATTTTAAAGAAAAAAAGATCCTTAAATAGAAAACGTAACATAAAATAAAGAAAAGTGTTGTAGGGCAAGGCATTTTATGTGGATGTTAGGTTATTTCTTTATTTGTCTACATGTCTGTGTTTTGTTTGTTTTTTTGTTTTTTTTGGGGGGGGGGTCTGCTCTCAGTCTGTGCCTGATAATGTCAGTTTAGAACTGCGGTCTGTCAGACTGTGATTCTCTTGGTCTATCTCTTCCAGCAGATGCACTCCTCTGGTCCACAGCTGCATCCCATATGTTTTCACTCTGTGCAGTTATATTCTTTTCTGTTCTTTGAGCGCTAGTATTTTTGGTGATAGGGGTGTAATTGGCAGATTCCCTCTCTCACATATGGTTCTGTTCCTTTGCTGCTCTGCATACAGTGGCTATACTGAAATTCCTCCTGTTGGGTAACGCAAAGAATGTTAAGAGTGCGGGGTCAGATCTGGCAGAGTCCGGCACAGCTTCATAGTACACACAGTCATTTCCATAATTGCCCACAATCAAACCAACCCCTCCTGGATTCCACTCGCTCCAGATTCCTGTAGATAAGCTGAGCCGGGAATCTGGTGGGAGCTGCAGACCCCCAAGTAAGAACAGGTGCCACTAATGTAACTGAATTCAGGTTTTCTGCATCCAAAAAGGGTGTTGTTCTTACAGTAATTGCAATGGTTGGACATTCCTTTTTGGAGAGCTATGTGGCTTTTTTGGAAGAGGGGAATGAAAAGGAATCACCGCAAATTTGGCATTTTCAAGAAACTTAAATATGCCTGTCTAAATACACTGTGTCTCAGCAAATGGCTGGGGATCATGTGATGAGTGATTCACATTTTTTGTTTGTTTTTTCCATTTCCCAGTTTACGTTTAATTTTTGAGAATATACTCTTTAAACCTAAGATTCGTTACTTACTAACATTCCATTAGCTTAAGAACTTAGTTCTAAATATATTAGTTAAAAAATATGAAAAGTAATTGAAATAGTCAGAGTTATGTAAAATACAGTATCTTAAAAATGATAAATTTGTAAGACTTATTTGAACGCAGTGCTTAGCTGAGGAGGAGCTTATTATTTTGCAAGCTGTGTAAAATCTTAATTTGCAGAGTACAAGTTTCCTCTCAAATGTTGTGAAGTTAGGAATATTAAATAAAAGCCTTTAATATAGCTAGTCAACCGTGCTCCTGCTTACTAAGTACTTACTTACCTACTTATACTGAATGAGCGTTTTAGATTGTTGCCTAATAAGTAATTTTCAGTTGCCACAAAGTGAAGACAAACAAAAAAAAAAGGTCGGTCTGCATGCCCATTAACACAGAAAGAAAAAAATCTCATAAGTGGAATAGGTAAGGAACTCGTTTCTTCAGTGTCCTATCACTCAAACGGATCGATATACAGTATTTAATTTAAAGCCACAATCAAGTGCCGTTGTGTGAACTTACTCGGTGCAGTGAGCGGCCAGCAGCGGGACTCCCACTGCTCCGGCAGGTAACACTTTACCTCCGTGTGGACGCGGCCGCGGCCACACGCGCGTCCCCGCGGGCTCATACGTCATCGCGCTCGCTCCTCTTCTCGCGCGCTGGTTAAAAAGAAGGAGGAAAGAGCACGAGAAAACATGTGAGCGCTCTGAGGACTTTAGTGAGAGACAACTTTTATTTTCTGATGTTGTTTTGTCCCGTGCATGAACAAACTGGGCTCAAAAGGAATTACAACGTTGAAAGGAACGTCAGGCTCTTTTGACTTTTGTTTGTTTGTTTGTTTGTTTTCATCAGGATATATTGTAGGCTACTGTTTTATTCTCTTTTTATATTTCTTATTTTGCGATTTTAGCCATTATAATTTGAAGAAACCATAGCCTTATTTATTTTTTTAAGCATCTATCCTCATAACGTTAGAATTAAATTGAGAACACCTGCGTTTACAAACAAGATATTAGAGTAAATTTTTTTCTTGAACGCCTTTTCCAGCTTGGAGATATTACAGCTCAATAAATACACAGACTGCGCTGCAGATTAACATCTCTCTTTTGAAAGGGTTTTTTTTATCTTTATTTAGCTGCTTTTTCTTTTCTTTTTCTTTTTTTCAACCTTTTTTTTTTTTTTTTTTTTTTTAAACTATGAAGCATTTACAATTTGTGCTCGTCCTGGCCATCGCTGTTAACGTGTGGGAATGTGGGGACGCAAAGTTCGGCGAGAAAGGAGAAATAAGCCCTAGGAGGAGAAGATGTTATGACGGAAGCTTGCCCAAGAGGCTGAAGAAAAGGGAGCGAAAAGTGTTGCTGGACGGCAGCAGCGGAGAAGTTTGCCACATGTTGTACTCTCGTGTGTCCTGCTGTCCCACCAGGAGAGCCGCCTATCAGATCCTGCACCGCAGGGATGCCAGGGTACGTTCAAAACTAACACTTTTTACTATTTGCACGTTCTCGGGGGATGCATTTACAGCCCTGACTTATTGTTATTGTGCCAACAGCTCGATTCCGGGACGAAAAAGTTGCCCTGAGCTGCCTCAGAAGTAAAAACCAAAAATAAAAAAAAAAAGTCAGGCAGCCCTATAGTCTTAAACCTGAATTATGGTTCTGCGTTAAATCGACGCGTACCCTACGCCGTACTACGCGGAAAGGCTCTGCGTTGATGTAACGCGGAACCATAAATCAGCCTTTCCACATGGCTACTGTATGTCTACATATGGTCAATGTTTCTGGTCAAGTGTGATAGCTGTCGCTTTACCTGCTTTTACGGAGAGGGGGGTTCATTCAAAAGGTTTGTGCCGTGGTGTTTCGGACATGACTTTGGGAAATAACTTGGAGTATTCACGCTCTTGGAGTTTGTTTACCAGATGTTTGGGACAAACCAGCGCGGCTCTAATTCTGCGTGTCCAATGCGCCTCGGCGTTACCATGGCAATCAATGGCCCGATTCACGTTACATCCCATAACAGTCAGCTACAACTGTCAACAGAGAAGGACAGAAACACCATTTTTTTTCTTGCGTGAAAATAGTTAAATGTACCGGGCTCGCGTGTAAGAAGTAATGCATTAAAACGTCATGCAGCGAGCCAGGAGTTGTAAGTCTTTCCCTGGAAATTCAGACCCAAGAAAACACGCAACTGTATGTACCAAACTTAACAGAATGGATCCTCACCACCGGGCCATTCTCATGTAAAGCACGCCTCAAATAATTCAGTGGCTGGGTGGTATCTCACTTTGTGTTGCGACAAAAAGCCATATTGCATCATTTCATTTGCTCAAGTCATGCAAATAAGACTGTGGGGGGGGAGTGAATAGGACGAACTCGACTTCTCCTCCTCCCCACTACACTGCCCACACACGGAGCCCTTTCTAATTATGGCAAAAGAATAACAACAACACCATTGTGTTTGTTGGTTTCACTAATAGGAGAAGCTGGAGAACATCACTCTCCCCCAGTCATCAGCTCTGTCCAAGTGTTAATGCCTTTGGGAGGGTGTGTGTTCTTCACTAGATCCCCCTGCCAGCAAACTTACTCCTGTTCCCTGGGGACAAATGTTTTGTTAAAGCTTAGTGTTGCCTACTTCAGTACACCCCTCTCCCACTCTGATCGTTGAGTTTGCAGCATACTGGAAACTGTTCACAGCAAAAAATACTTCCAGCCGATGACAGGTCAAGTATGTTAAAATTAAGACATGACACATATACAGGTCATAATGTGTCCAGTTTAAAGGAACAACAAAAAACATACTTTGAAGTTGGAGGTGGAGTGCATGTACTTTCTACCTTGTATTTTGTTTGACGTAATATAGACACTTGCACAACATTTTCCGCGAACTGAAAAGCTAACATTTCTCCAATATTAGGGTAACAAGTTCCACCCTGTTTTCAAATGACATAAAAAATATTGAGTAGGCTTGAAATAACTTAAATATTTTACTTTTGACAGTTGTTCTGTGTCATAAAAATGGATCATTCATTTTCACAATTGCAAATCCTGTACATTTGTTTTTGTGACTGTTATTTTTATAAGCCAGTTATTAATCATCTAAAACATGTTATTGCTATTGTGTCTAGCAGGATTGCTATTTTCTCCCCACTTTTGAGGAACATGCCCCTCTGAGATTCAGCAAAACACAACAAACAAAGGTTCACTTGTTCTGGTTTGGATGATGGCAACATTGGAGCCCATCCCAGCAACATATGGACAGAGAGCATGGCTGAGAGCACACAAATGCTACTCTCAGTGGACCCTGTGCCAGCCCATGGCACACAGAATCAATGGGCAATTTAGAATAAGAGAGTAGGCAAGCCCACAGCACTACATGGCACGAGAGCAAAGGGCACCAAGATAGAGGAACTTACCAAACAAACATGGTCATAGTTGGCATGAGGTTTTCCTTTGAGCAAAATAATTAAGTCTGACAAATAATAGTTAAAAAATGGGTTGCAGAGTAGAGTTTATATGTGGAAACTCAGATAAACTAGAATTGCTTATCCTTATACTTTTAACCCCTTAAAGTGGCTGCTCTAATGGGAAATATAATCCGTGCCCGTCTGCATGTTTTTTCAGCTAGAAAATCATTGTTTTGTCAGGGAATCTGCCACCTGTTGGATAAACACAGCTCCATGCAATTTCTAAACACATAGCCTTTTCCACAGTTGCAGTTTGTTCTACAACTAGAGTGGAAGGTGTCCATATGTTAGCCGTGGGTCCCGTGGTTTAATTGACTTCGACAGACTGCTAATTTGTTGATACCAGAGTGGAATGATGTGTCTGTCTATCTCTAAATTGGTGTTTACACATGGACCTCACACAAAGCAAAACATTACCAGCCAGCCTGCCTGCCCGCCTGCCCAAGCAGCACTGGTCTTGACCTAAAACAAATTACACTGTGTTTTATTACAGCTAATTTGTTATGTAAATAATCCAGCTAATTTCTTTTGGATTAACTCTTTGTGTACTTTTGTGTAATGACCCTGAGCTAGTCTTATTTGCCTTCATTTATTTTATGGCATGAGTTATGTCAGATATATGAATTGTGATTTCTTTTTAACTACTTATGAACTTGTGAGAGTAGGCAGATACCGAGAAGACGTGTGTGTGTGTGTGTGTGTGTGTGTGTGTGTGTGTGTGTGTGTGTGTGTGTGTGTGTGTGTGTGTGTGTGTGTGTGTGTGTGTGTGTGTGTGTGTGTGTGTGTGTGTGTGTGTGTGTGTGTGTGTGTGTGTGTGTGTGTGTGTGTGTGTGTGTGTGTGTGTGTGTGTGTGTGTTTCTCCAGACTTAATGGGATGTTCCACATGAGTGCATAACTACCTGGTATCAAATTATATGGAATAGAAAATGCTGTATGGTTCAGTACGTCTTTATAAAATTGCAGGTAGTTACATTTATGTGTCTGTTTTACATCATTGCATAGATTATGCTACTATGGTAGAAATTGTTGTGAGAATAAACACTTTAAAGCAGCACAAAGTACTTTTTTAATGTCAAAATATTATTTTTAATTTCACTTGAGATAATACTTTAAAAGTCCTGATTTAATCCCCAAAGGGAAAGTATAGATTATATCAAATTTGATCAACTTCTCACTGTCATAGTCTCCAATCTCTTCCAGTAGTCAAAACTAGCCAAAGTAACTTTAGACACTTCTCTCAGTTGGATGGGACAAGTACATGCCACTTTAAGATACTATGTCACCCATCAGCAATGATGCAACTAGCTCGAAGAGCTTCAGTAGACGTCATGGCAGAGACTCAAGAGAGCAATGATGGAATAGAAAACGAATGACAATGCAGAGAATAAAAAAGTGTAAATCTTGGACGTTTTGTAAAACTGGGTTGACCTCCATGCCTATAGGGGGATCTGCTGAGCTAAAAATGAAAATGTTAATCAAAATGTCAAATACAATGTATACTCTCTGGCAAAGAGACAAGTCTCTACTTTAAACAAACAAATAGTATAGAGTTTCCCATTGCAAATGTATTGCAGTGATTAATAGTTTTTTTCACTGACAGAAAGTTATTGAACTCAAACCGATGCAGTAAATAACAACCTTGTCAGAAAACATATCCTTTGGTTGTAGGAAAAATCTTTTACTGGTTGAGCAAGGTCAATTTATTGGTCTGCATCAACCAACCAAAACAACTAAGGAAGAAAACAATGCCAGGATCCATCCGTCATCTGTAGCCGCTTATTGCTATTTAGGATCACGGGGATCTGCTAGAGCCTATCCCGCTCTCTTAAGGTGAACGGCAGGAGTACAACCTGGATAGGCCACTAGTCCACCAGAAGGCTGCCGAGATTCACTGGGCTCACTTAAGTTGCTTTAACAAGAAAGTGTCTTATTTTCCATGTGTCAAATGGGAACAGGGTTATGTCAGCCTACAGTTGCTTTATCAGCCTACTTTGTTTATCTTATAGTCCGAGATAAGTGACTTTCAGTTCTGTTCTGGAGAAGGTTACAGGAAAAAATCTGTTGAGGCATCGCTGACATCTCTGTGTTGTATTATTAAAACGATCAACATAAGGAGTCAAAATCATACATATTAAAAAATTAAGTGTTTGGAGTAAAGATGTGTAAAATAAGGTTACTAAGATAAATAATGTTGTGGTTTTAATTGCTGGTGCAAATTTTGAAACAGCTCAATTATTATAGCTACATTCTTTGAAATTGTTAAGCAGTTTTGTCAGACGTTTATAGAAAAGTTGCAAAAGTGTATAAAATGCAACTTAACCTATTACCTGACATATAAAATGAAACAGAAAATCTAAATATTTAATATTTGAAGTGTTTATAATATATTGAAATTAAAAACACTCCCAGTTTTGACTACAGCAGTTTCCTTAATAATGTATATATTTTCAATCATTATGAATAAAATGGATCATTTTATGTACTCTTTAACTGATTGCTTTTATTTTTTAGTCAAATGTTTAAATTTTCATTGTATAAAACTGTTTTGTTTTGATTATGGGGATGGTAGAGAAGTCTCAGAAATTCACGTATCAAATATTACACCGCATTGTACAGTTAACATGTAATCTTCTCTACATCATAATGTTCTTTGATAATAATTTCTTCAAATGTCTGCTAATCTTAAAATACCCATTGCTGTTTGGATGTGACGAAAAGGGTAAAAGTTATTGGTACTATCTTTTAATAAGACATAGGTTCTTATTTTGTGTGGTTTCTAGATTTTCTCCACCAACAACACAGAATGTGGACGTCTTCTGGAGGAGATCAAGTGTGCTCGCTGCTCCCCCAACGCCCAGGTGTTGTTTCACTCCCTGGACACGGATAGGGTGTCACACATAGAGCCAGACCTGCCACGGCTCTGCCAGGACTTTTGCCGCAAGTTCTATTACACCTGCAGGGGGCACATACCAGGTAATCACACCAATAATAACGACTGTGAATATAACTTAACTCTTGCCAGAGTGGTTACCTGGTGGTATGAAAGCAAACATATTCAATGAAAGTGGCCCAGTTAAAGTAAACACCCAGAATATTTGCTGAAGTGATACACATGAAATGTTGATAACATCATTCATTACGATTTATTCAAATTCAGAGCATGCCTCATTTCTGAGAGAGGCTCAGCTCATACATGTAGACCTGGCAGAATTCTGAACTTATGCAAGAAGTGGTGCGTCAGTAGTCTGGTCTGTGAATATTTATTTATCCAACTCTTACCTCAGTTGACCTCAGCTCAATTTGTTGCTGAAGTTGTCCTATGCTCGTTCACCACTTTAGCCCTGCATTGCAGGAGCAATTCAATACATAAGCAGGATAAATGGCCAAATTTTTCCTGTATATACAGTATAAAATGTCTAATTTGAGTAAAGACTAATCCAGCAGATTTTATCTAGCAAAGAGCAGGGTGAATTGTGTCCTTTTTATCACAGTATACAGTCTTGTTGTATTATAATTCTGTTCTTAATTCTGTTAGGTTTGTTGTTTTAAATGAGAAAATATTTGGAATAATTATTTTTTCACTTGTGATGGTAGTTAAAAACACATTTCACATACACTTAAAACACACATAGATGAACATTTGCTTGACATGTGAATGAAAATATTAGATTTACAAAAGATGTGTGGAATCAAATTTCTCATGTGCTTATTGCTCACCTGACCAGTATACTAGAACATTTGACATACACAAGTAAGAAGAATTTTGTATGACTTATTCCAGATTTCTGTTTGACTGACTTAAGTCTACGAATTCTGCATTTGGGATGTATGTGCACCCTGGCTGTGAACCTAACTGCTTGGTACTTGGCCGTCACACTGAGATAAAGCCTATAAATGTGTCTCATGCTTTGCTATTCCATCTTTTTCTGTTGAGTTGTAAACTCAGATGCTTCTAAATGACTTTAAGATGGGGGAATCTACTGAGAAGGGAAATGCATATCAATGCGTCAGTTTTCCAAGTGTATATGGTGCTGTTACATGGGAACTGTTCTGCTCCTGAAAGCATTTGCTCTTCAGAAGAATTTCCTTTGAAGGGATGCAAGATCACAGGTACATGTGTCTTCAAAGTGCATACCAAGCATGATCAAACACTACATCCTCCTCTAGCCAGGTCTTATTCCAATCTCTGTTGCCACACACTGATTAGATCTGCTGAGATCTGCAAAGAGACAAGAGTTTCAAACACACGTCTGCAACCTACCCACATGGTATGCTGCAAGTCATAGTCAAACATCTATCACATACATTCTATCTGAGCACATCCTCACCTGCATCTAATAGCCAGCTTAGAGATAGTACAGTTGACATCTAGACAGATAATACACCGTAAGCTACAATGGAGGCTGATGACTAGGACTTCACAGTATAGGGTGGAAGGGGATGGAAGGAGAAGGCTTGTCTGGAGGTACATAACTTGGTCATGAACTGACAGACATATGGGCCCAGAGAGTCAAACCACGAAAGCTCAAGAGAGAAATCCATAGAAGAATCCAGCCCCCTCCCACTGTTCATTGCTATGCTCCTCCTAGCTCACCCCCCTCAGCCCACCACAGATCAGCATATGTGGTGACGAATGACACATTTATTTTTCTACAAAGGTTGTGTGTATGTAAAACTGCTGAAGTGCATCAAGATGTCAAGTACTTTGGGTGGGCCACCCAGGTTGTCTTGGAAGATAACCAGATGGAAGTATAACTTTAGCACTGGGGAGCCAGGAATATGGATAGAGTTCTGTTTCTCTTCCTCTTACACCCATTTTTGCCCACTCTCTTTGTCTGCTGTGTGTGTTTTAATGTGTGACTTGCTGATCTTTTCCTATACTTTTCCTCTTAGTGCACATATCCCAACAGAAGTAGGGCAAACCTTTACCATACTTGACACATACAGATTTGTTTTATTGCTTTTTATTAATGAGATTAAAATGGGTAGTTTGCATTAAACAGATTTGAAAATGATCTATATTTTTGAAATTGTCAATTTTTATCATAAGAAAGAAATGGAATACAACAATTAACATGAATAACATCCCTCACCTTTAGCTAAATGGATAATACTGACTAAAGGTTTTAAATTTAAACAGTAGCCTTTAAATCTACCAGCCCTTGATCAGAGCATGTATTTAGCTCCTGTTTCCACATACAGTATAGATATTTACTGCCTTAAGTCACTTCTGCGCAGGGGCCTCTAACTTTCTCCATACACTTCTCATTTCTTTCTTCACTCATTCCCTCATCCTGAACCCAAGGTCCCCAATCAGCATGGTTAAGATAACTGCAGACACAAGAGTGTGGGTGGCATAGCCGGAGCTATGTGTGTGTTTCTACACATGTTTGATCTTCATGTTGTGTTTAGATGTTTGAGGGGATATCCTATCACCTCCAGTATTTAGTGCGGTCAGCCTTTGCGGTGTGTGGCAGGAGAGAGAGATGAAAGAAGGGACAGGGAGAGTCCTGTTTGTGTTTTTATCACTGGTGTATTTGCTCTCCTCTATCCTCTGAGGGATTGATTAGAGGAAACAATATTGTCAAGACTGTTTTTAGGTTGCAGAATCCTGTGAGATGCACTGTACGCTGTGATTTTCTATTTATTTATTTATTTTTCCGAGACCATAATGTTGTGACTGCGCTGGCTAGACATAAATCTGCCTGTTAACACTGTGCTTATGCAGATCACCTTTTGTAAGCATTTTTGCCCATCTCGCCTTTGTTTTGCAATGTAAGGGAAAATATCTCAGCCTGAACACATTTTTTTTTTTTTTTTGTTTATACAGAATGACATGCCATATTTAAAAGGGAGATTATTTTATTTCACTTGCTGTCCTTGTATGCATTTCAGTAATGCAAAACATTCAGACCCATTTAAACAATAAAGTGTTGGATTTTTCTTTTTTTTGTAAAAAAAGAGACTCAGTAATTGCATAAGCAGTGCAGGAATTATATTTTTCATTAAAATGAATCACTTTTTTGCAGTATACCTCACTTCTCTTCCTCCTGCCTTCATATAAATCTTTGTTCTTGCACTTCTGCCACTGTACACATGGAGATACAAAAATCTAGCGCCAACTTCACTATTTCACAGGCATTCAATCTTCTTGATCCAAGCGTTTGAACTTGTTAAATGATGCAGTGTCAACAGTAAATGCCTATGTCTCTTTATGTGTTGTGTTTGGTAGAATTGTTCCAAGCTGACGTAGATGAGTTCTGCCAGTACTATGGGAGGAGAGGGGCCAGCTTATGTTTTCCGGATTTTCAACGAAAACAACTTCTTGGGCAAGATTCCAACTACTTGGAAGAAGAGAAAATAGAAGATTTAAGCAGGTTTGTTGTCTGTTTTTTTTTCTTCCATTTTTTCAATTTTTACTCCATCTGTGGATTGTGTTGTTCTATGTACAATTAGCATAGCAAATATTAAATCTATTTTACATACAATTGTACATTTTTCAGGTCTCATCATTAGTATGACCTCAAGTTCAAGATATTCCACTGTGATTTATTTTATTCAATATTAGAAGCAGGATTAAGGCATAGAATTCAGATGTACACCAGCACAGCAGTTTTTTGGGCATTTTCATGACAGGTTTTCTATTTTGTTTACCTTATAACGTGGGGAAAAAAGAGCTTAAAAGATATATATAAAAAAAAACAACAACAAAAAAACATCACAGGACAAGTGAAAATCATTCCTATTCATCACCATAGGATGTTTTTTTTAAGAAGTGGTATCATTCTTGGCAACCACCCGTTCTTTCCGTAGTCCTTTTAAAGTCTTTTTTGCACCCTGGTGGTCCTGTTCAAGATTGGGAGAGATGCAATGCCCATGTCTCTGTGATATGGTTGCACAGTGGAGTGTAGATGTGGGGATGAAACTCCTGTGATGTTTTAGCCAGATCTCATAAAAAGTTGATACACAGTTGATGCTCTGCTTGTATATTGAGTAAAGTTGAAAAGATGGGGATGATAACCTTGAAGGAATATTTGGCTTTGACTGATATCAGTCATGTAAGAGAAATAGTTTTTTTCCTATATCGTACATTTTTGTATAACAAATGTCTATCCAGTTCTGCTGATACTTTCACACTGCTAAGCAGGCATCTTTTGGCAGTTATCCTTTTGACGCACAGTTTGTTTTATAAACCCAATGCCCATTGAAAAATTGAAAAACTAAAATGATGGACAGAGATTGGTGTAGAAGGAGTTAATCAGCATTAGGTCTATGTCCCCCTTACTTCTGTCTGACCTGTCCGTTTCACCCCCCCACACCTTTGCCTTAAGGTTTTTTTGATTTGACTCTGGTGCTTTGAAAAAGTGTCAACATACTTAGCTGCCTATCCCCACGTTAGAGCTTTTAGTCTTTGAGTCATGTCATTCTCATGTTTCACTTGCTTGCATCTCATGGATGCTCTCTTGCTCCTTCATAAATCAAAGAAACTGTGATAGTAGCAGCCTGAGCATCATCAGTCCTGTGTCAGTCCCCAGGCAATGACACCGAGGTCACATTTCAGAACAATACTCTGCAGAGGCTCTTAGAGCAAACGATTGTGGACTTACAGATGAATGGGATTTTGGCAATACTTTTGGCATTAAAAAAGGAAAACACAAAGCCTTGGATGGAGCTCTCAAGGGCCTTGCAACATAATATGTCTGTGCAGCTTTTTGGGAAATACAAAGCAAAGATGAGAAAGACCTCACCGAGGCTTGTTGAGATGCAATATCGATGGCTGAAACGCAAAACCACCTATCTGAAACATGCACTCTCCTGGGAGAACAAAGTAAAACCTTGTTGTCTCAATCAATTGTATTTTTTATGGATACCCAACAAATGTTGCACAGTTTTTGGAGAAGATTACTATACCACAGTATGTGTTAATAAGACTAAATAGATATTAATGAGTTGCAAATTGGAGATTAGAAGATGATCATTAGGAGTTTTTGCATTTCGGCCATCGATATTTAATTTCCTGACTCATTCGGTTTTTGCCCGCTGAAGGTACTTGCAGTCTTTGTATTTTAGGTTTTTAATCATTTAGTTGTCTAGGGAGAAACATGTTTCTTAGTACAAAAAAGTTAAGAACTTACTTATATCTTATTGCATGCTTCACTTGAAAACTACTACCTGAAATGCTCCACTGCTCCTCATACCTTTGTAACTGGATTATTGAGCGGTTCCATCATTCTTTGAGCTTTTGTATCCTTCTTGTTACCCAGGAGACACAAGCACAACTGCTACTGTGCTCAGGAGGTGTTGAGTGGTCTGAAGCAGCCGGTGGCTGTGGTGCACTGTGGCGATGGCTCTCAGCGACTCTTTGTCCTGGAGAGGGAGGGGATTGTCAGGATACTCAACCATAACCTTGAGCTAATCAAGGAGCCCTTCTTGGACCTCCACAAGCTGGTGCAGAGCGGCCTGAAGGTAGGAATGTGTTAACTGTCATAGTGTCAGCTCTGCTCATAGAAATATGTTGATATGGATGTCATTTGAGCAGATGTCCACATACAAATGTGATTGTGGATTAAGGTATTTCTGCTTTTAACTCTGCATAATGCATATTGTGTAAACTGGAAATTTTATGTTACTTTATGTTACTTATCATTATAATGCTTTATGGCTTTCTTGATCTCTCCGGTAATGCCTCAATACGGTTTATAAAATGTTATCGACTTGCCTAAAAGGGTGAGCATAGTGAGTAGCACAAGTACCTCACAAGATAATAGAACTGACAGTCTGTTTAAAACGTAATCGCGCCTTACTTTTAATCCACTTCCACAACATCTTATTGCAGTCTGTGAGGCTGCTTTATTTTTTTTCTAGCTCGCTTGGTGTAATTTTTCATGCTGTAACAAAAGTAGCTGCTCTGTGGGCTGAGACAGCTGTCCTCTATTCAGTCCCTAGCCTAATCACGTGCCGAATGCATGACCCCTACATTACCCCCAAGTCTGATCAATGGGGTATGAGCGTAAGAATCAAAGTTTTGATTTATAAAGAGTTGATACATGAGAGGAACTGTGGTGTTTTTGCGAATGGGTACTGAGTAACAAAGTGTAAAGCGCTTTGTAGAACCTGGATAAGGTTAAAAAAGCGCAAGGCCAATACCATTTGATATGTCTGTATTTATGACAGGATTTAGTACCGATATTGGATTTACCTTGTCTACCTGACCACCTTGTTGATGTCTACCTGCCAAGAGAAGGAGTATAATAGGATATTGGGGAGTTGGTGTACAAGTACAGTAAACATTGATTTGGTTTGCCTGTGTGTTTTTCTTTCTTTTTTTTTTTTTTTTTTTTTTTCCTGTTTTCAGATTGAGCACTGAGCCTAAGCAGTACAAAGGAGCCTTGTCAAAATGCAATAGGTGAACTAAAGGTGGACTTGAACAATCTTTTCCTTTTTTTTTGTTGGTTTATATTTATATAACTGCATATACAGAAGATCATTACGAATACACTTTTTAATCCATTAGATTTGTATATGTACTGTAAAAGATGTGTGTTGAAGTCTAGTTTTTGTGATAGTTCTTGAAAATAATCTTTGAAAATTGTTTACTATGGAGGCTTTAATCCTAATTGTAACATTACGAGATTTGCTTTCAATCTTTAATACTTATTTGATTCCAGATTTTGAATTTGAGAATCGTTCAGCAAGTTTTTAGATTCCTTGAGGAGATGGAATAGCTGGGATGTTTGGCGGGCACACTCCCTGACAGGAAATTTATCTATCTTGCATGCCTCTTGCTCTTCCACTGACAAACCACTTTGCTTACAAGGAGTCAAACGGAGCACAGCTTTTGAATATGCAACTACCCCCTGCGGGATACACTTCCTGCTCTTCTCAGCTGTCTTATCATAATTCAATCCACACTGGTTGTGGATTAAGTGACTATTATGACAATTAGATGTGGCTGAATCCCCTGCAGGCCCCAAGAGTCCTATTCTAAGATGATGGCTACCGGAACGGGCTCCCAGTCACTCAGGGTAGACAGAACCAGTGGAGGGCCAAGGTGTTTACTGGGAGCATCAACAGGATGGAGCTGCCTTTATACAGAGAGAGGAACCCAGGCACCCAAGAGACAAGGAAGATAATGAGTTTATCGTTAGCCCCACGCACATGCTTTGATTGTAATGTTCTGTGTTTCCTTTTGCTCCTCTATTCCCCTCATTCCACGAATCCCTCAGTGCCAATTAAGCCAAACTACACAGAAAAAATACTGTGATGTGGTTTTGTGGGTTCTTACCTGCAAAGTGGGTGTTCTGAAATTCAATCTTTCAGACTTCCAGTTGTATATGCAGCTATATGGGACTTTCTTGTTAATAATCTTAAGCAATATATTACGAGTTAAGATCACATCTCAGGGAAATGAAGCTTGAGAACTTAAAAGAATTTTATTCATTTTATTTGCCAGATGGAGTTGAGCTGTTCCAAATTGTCTTTCATATTTTTTTCTTTCCATCCATCACTCTAGTTTCGGGTTGATATCACTACTGCAAATCAGAAAAAGGATCGGAATGCATTGAAATGCAAGTTTCAACTTCAACTCCCATGTTGATATACAGCTTTATGAAACTGTATATTATGAGGATTTACACATCAAGACATTTTGAAAAATCTTTTCCACCCTACCAGGTTTTCAAATTAAGTAACCTCAAATGGACAAAAACACACAGCATACGACAAACCAGTTTCTTTAACAAAAAATAAGCCCAAATGCCAGAACAGTGTGTGAAAAGTTTGAGTAGCAGCCAGGTGCTGCTGAGCAAATACTCTTGATCAGTACACAAGTGTGACCAGTGGCTACCTATGTAAAATCAGGTAACACAATGGAAGAAAGACATCGGCACCTGAAACTCTAACTAACTCAAAGTCCTTCATTGTAGCATGAGAAAGATCATTCATAAGTCAAGATTGCTGTTCAGAATACACAGTGCTAACTTTGTCGCAAACCAAACACAGGATATCACGATGAGCAGTTAAAACCAGCTGCCGAGCACGGTGGTGGAAGGGTGATCATTCAAGCTTCTTTTGGAGCCACAGGTCCTAGGGATCTTGAGTCAATCATTAACCCATATGTTTACCAAAGTATTTTAAAGTCAAATGCAAGGACATCTGTCCAGCAGCTACAGTTTGACCAAAATTGGGTCATTGAGGTCATTTCGGATGGTCTAGCTCCCACTGAAAACGAGCTGTCATCTGACAAATACATTTTCCAGATCTTTTTTGAAGGAAATGTACACTGTGTGCCTAAAGATAACGAAACAAGAAAAGGACTGTCCAGACATTTATCAGTAACAAGTCCAAAAGCTAGGATCTGTGATGGTTTAGGGTTGCATCAGAGCCTTTGGCAAAGGTGACTTGCACATTTGTGAGAGCAATTTTGTGTTGTGATTGTGACATCTCCGTTGTGTACTGCAGATAGCTATGATAGGCTCTAGCAGTCGTAGCGTCATCACTAGTTTTTGTACATGGAGGGTTGGCTGGATTGCAAAATAAATACAGGAACGTGAGAGTTCCACTTATACATTTCCATTTTTCAACAAGACAATATGGAATAATATTCTGCACACATTGCAGTCATATGGCAGCATTGTATTGGTTTGACCTGCCTGCACGCCTGACATTCCCCAACAGAGAATGTGTAAAGAGTTTAAAAAGGAAATAAAACGTGTTAACTGAAACTCTGGTAAAGCAAGGGCTTGAGCAGAGTTTCATTTCATTCATTATACATCTCCTAAATTGTATTGTACATTCCATCAAAGTCAATCAGTCTACTATTTAAATGCATAATAAAACATTATTAATTTACTGGCTAATCGATTGAAAGGAGATATTCCAGCAGTGTCCAGCTGACTTGTAGCTCATGAAAGTAAAAAGACAGGATGGGCTTGTTGCAATCAAAGGAGTAAACCAAAGAAATAAAACCTTTGTTTAACCATTGGTGGTTTTTATTATTTATCTGTGGAATGTTCTGCTTAGTCTGATACTTTCAAAATCCAGTATATAACATTAAAAGACCACTGGGTGCCACACTAGAGCAGCAGAGCTCATTCCAAAGCAAACCAGTCCAAAAGCGAAAGAGTAACCTAACTTGGGCCCTTCAAGCAGCTTGTACATCTATCTCTTGATAGGCAGAGCTTTATGCTCTCAGATCTGATCCCTCTTTTTATGTCAAGCCTTTTATTCAGTGGTAGAAAATCCAGGCATTTAGTTGCTCTGGACTGCAATACAAGGACCACAGACTGTATGTAAATGATGGACATAGCCACAGAAGTTTAATGTGAATCCATTAAACTTACTAAATTTGCAGTTTCATGGGTGGTCACAAGGAGTCGACTCAAAAAATATCTGCCTTCAACAAATGTACTTTAAATAAGCATGACATTATTTCATGAAATGGTGATATTTAGGGCCCGAGCACTTGCAGTGCGAAGGCCCTATTGTAATTGCAGGAATTATTCTTCTTCTTCTTCTTATTGTTCTGACAAAAGGAAGGCCTTTTTGCCCCCCTAAACGTGCCCAAAAAGTCACCAAATTTTGCATGCAAGCCAGGTCTGCCGAAAAATTTGATATTTAATGGTTTGCATTAATGGGCGTGGCAAAATGGCTCAACAGCGCCCCCTTGAAAACTTTGTGCCTCAAGCCCCACAATGCGGTTTGTCGTACATGCACGAAAATCGGTACACACCTGTATCAGTACACAACTTAAAGAAAAGTGTCTGGGCGTCATGTCGAGAAACCGAACAGGAAGTCAGCCATTTTGAATTAATCGCGTCATTTTGGCGAAATTGATGCCTTCCTTCGGCAGTTAATACGGCCCGAACCGTAACGTGGACCCAGGTGTGTTATACATCAAAATGTGCGTCTCCATCCTGCGACTACGCGCATTACTTTTCTCTTTCAAAAGCGTTACCGTGGCGACGCTAGATGCCAAAAAGTGCGCCCACCCTTCATCTGATCGGTTCAGATAGAAAAAACTTTGCGCCTCAAGCCCCACAATACGGTTTGACGTACATGAACAAAAATCGGTACACACCTGTATCATGTCGCAACTTAAAGAAAAGTCTCTTGGTGCCATGGCCGAAACCGAACAGGAAGTCGGCCATTTTGAACATTCTGAATTAATCGCGTAATTTTGGAGCAATATATGCCATTCCTTCGAGAATTAATACGGCCCGAACCGTATCGTGAACCCAGGTGTGTTATACATCAAAATGTGCGTCTCCATCCTGCGACTACGCGCATTACTTTTCTCTTTCAAAAGTGTTACCGTGGCGACGCTAGACGCCAACAAGCGCACCCCCCCTTCATCTGATTGGTCCATATTTGATAGTTCCCCAAAAGGCACCAAATTTGGCACGCAAGCCAGGCCTGGCGGTAAATTTAATATTTCATGGTTTGCATTAATGGGCGTGGCAAAATGGCTCAACAGCGCCCCCCGGAAAACTTTGTGCCTCAAGCCCCACAATACGGTTTGACGTACATGCACGAAAATCGCTACACACCTGTATCATGGCACAACTTAAAGAAAAGTCTCTTGGAGCCATGGCCGAAACCGAACAGGAAGTCGGCCATTTTGAAATCTGATTGGTCCATATTTGATAGTTCTCCAAAAGTCACCAAATTTTGCATGCAAGACAGACTTGGCGATAAATTGGATATTTCATGGTTTGCATTAATGGGCGTGGCCTAACGGCTCAACAGCGCCCCCTATAATACTTTTCTCTGCCATAACTTTTGAATGGTTTGACATAGGAAGTTGTGGGTGGTGTCATGGGACTCTGTAATGAGTCCTTGACCTTCATTGGCCAGAATTAGCCCCGCCCCTTCTTCTGATTGGTTGTCCCGATTTTCTGCTATAACTTTGGAATGGTTTGACATAGAGAGTCGTGGGTGGTGTCATCAGATTCTTTATGGAGTCCTTGACCTTCATTGGCCTGAATTAGCCCCGCCCCTTCTTCTGATTGGTTGTCCCTTTCTTCTGCTATAACTTTTGAATGGTTTGACTTAGGAAGTCGTGGGTGGTGTCATTTCTTATATGCTTATGGGGGGCGGTGGCCGTGAGTGCGAGGGCCCGTTCATCGCTGCTTGCAGCTTTAATTTTATTTATTTTTATATTTTCCACAAAGCAATATGGTGTCATATTGGTATGATGACACTGACCCCCTCAGGTCCATTCAGTTGTAGTGTTGGCGTGCCTCTATGGTAGATAGGTGAGCAGTCCTTCCAGACTACAGTGTCTACATAAAGCAGTCATGATATATATACTAACAAATGAGGGGTGCTTCCTCCTTCGGCCTGAATACAGGCCAGCATTAGATGTTTGTTGTAATTATTATATGAATTAGAATTACAAATGAATAATAATAATAATTTTTTATTATTCAGTGGCATTGGGCCAGTGCTAGACCAGCCAGATTTATAATCGCGGGTGCGCTGAGAGGCACTGCTGCTGGAGAACAGAGACCTGCTGTGGGCCCTTTGGTATGGGGGAGGGGCCCACGGCAGCACAGGCTGCTGGCTGAGAAGAGTGAGGACAATGCTAGCCTTCAGGTTAGAGTTTACAAAAGTATTCAGTGACACCTGAAAAAATTTCTAGATCTGTTCCTAAATGCTCTTTTTTGAAGAAAAATGTCACAAGAGGGGTATGAAAACTCACCAAATGTAGCAACAAAGTTGCTCAGTTGGCAAAACGGATATAAGCTTGCTACCAGTACTACTCAGCTACAACTGCTACTCTACATTGAAGGCTCCCCCTGTTTCCCCACCTGACATAAACTGTAATGTTAATGGTGAAACTTACTGATAGAAAGTAGATACATTATATATATATATATATATATATATATATATATATATATATATATATATATATATATATATATATATATATATATATATATATATATATATATATATATATATATATATATATAGTTATTCATATAGTAATGTATTTTAGTGAAATAAAATAGAAATAAATACAATAATTCTCACCCAATCCCGATCATTCGGAGATAACTTGATTTTCGATTATGATCGGATTGGGACGTCACTCATACCAACACATGTTAACACAACTAAACAAAACGGCTGCTTCAAGTACCAGTTACCTTGTTTGGAACTAATCTCAAAGCAACTTTTTAAAAATTCAACCTTCCCAAAAATGCGGTTTGATATACATCCAAAATCTTCCCTGAATTCTCTGCAAATACATTTTTTTCTTTCAACTATGATGCGAAGCCAAAGCATCGTTCTCTTTACAGCTTCAGAAAAGAGAGGAACTTGTTGGTTCTTTGATAGATGTGGACTTGATAAAGATGACATTTGTGAGTAGCAACCCCAGAAATGGGAGTCTTCTTATATAAACTACCCTGTATAACAGGCGTGACTGGGTGTCCTATAAAATATTTCACTGTTTAAACAAATAAGTTAAAGCATCTTATTTTTTTCTATCTCTGCTGTCAGACGCTCAGGACCTTTCAAGCAAAGTAAGTGGCCTTCACTATTTTCTCTGCCTTGAAGCAGGTGTGGGGTTACACTAATCCAGACCTCTTGTCGATGATGCATTAGATACTAGTGGAAGCTCAAGTGATAATATAAATGTCTAACCATTAAATTTGTGGCTCTGTAAATGACCACTGGTTTTTCTTTTTTTAGTGGGAAGATTTTGGCTGGTACAAGGATTTAAGTGGGCAATCACCATGAGTCATGATTATAGTGGAGGGTTTCCTCTGTACAAGATTATAAAGTAGAGATTTCTATACAGGGAGTTCTCCACATTGGAGGGAGGCTTTTGCCTCAATGTCTCAGATTATGTTTGAATAAGGGGTGTAGACGTTGTTTTCCTTTTGTCATCTTGTGGAATGTCTTTTGGTGGTAAAATGCCCACAAAGCAGTTTGGAAAGATTGAAAGGTTTAGGTTAATAATGCACTTGCCAGCACATGTTACCAGACCTCAAAGATAAATGTCCCTGCTGAGCCGGAAGCTGTTGTACGTGTCACTGTCATTCTGACAATGCCTGTATTCTGTGTAAGGTTCCTTGAGATAACAACCACTCCTCATCCCTGCACTCACATTCTCAAATTTTTGTGGAATGATGCCAGAAGTTTGACAAGGCCAAAACCGTCGCCCCAGAGAACAAAATTGGATGGAATTGAGGACTATAAAGGCATGTGTTTGGGAGAAAAATGAAGAGATAATACCTCATGGGAAATTCAGTTAGAACCCCCTGCTTGAAAGAATGATGGCCGTCATAAATAAGACAAAGATGTTCAAGGGAAAGTCGGGTTTAAAGATTTCACTCCCTTGTCACTTGTATAGTTTTATTGAAGTTTGGCAATGACATGCATAACAATCAATCTGCCATTAAAATATGTCTTTTAGAAATGATATTGACTTCACAATAATTGCAGGTGCAGTGTTTATAATAAAGAAATGAGTGTTGCAGTTTACCTAATGCCTATATGCTCAGCAGCCAATTTACTATTCATATATATGTCTTTACTTACTACATTATTAGGTATACTGGAAAGAAAGAAATGGGGTGAATATGTAGTTTAACACCATATTTAGGTGCACACATGGTAGTAGTTTTGCAAATGTATTATGACACAAGGGGGAACAAAACTCCTTCATGTGAGTGCAGTCTATCTAGCAACCCACTGACAATTCCCTTTACAGCTGTCATTATGAGAAACTAGCAGTTTGTACATTCTCAAAATTAGGTTGTTTATATGCCATATTAGTTTTTGAAACATGCCAAGAATATCTTACCTACTGCAGCTTTGGCAGAAGGTTTAAAATGGTCTATGCTCAGAAAACTCAAGTTGGTACTTTGTCTGTTTTCATATATTGGCTCTGCAGTGAGGACTTACTCATGCAATGTTTGTTTCTTGTGGCTCTAGTGCCAGCTCTGCTGTTCTCCTGCTGCTGAAAGAGTCAGTCATTAGCAAGGGAGCTAATATTTCAGATCATTTAACCACAGTGTTTCCTGGTGGTCCCCCTTTGGCTCCAGATCTGGGCCTCATTGGCCCATTCCCTATCGCAAGTTTATTTTGGGGAACTGGGTCACTGCATATCCATTTCCATCATATGCATTCAGCATTTCATGGTGAGGTTTTGATTTTCTTTTCCTAAGATGAAACGTTCCTTCATTGTTTTGCAAAGTGAAGCCACTTGTCCACCAACTGACATCCAGCCATATATTGTACAGGGTAAAGTGCATAACATATTTAACATATATATCACAATCTGACATTTTAAATTTGACATATTTATAAGTCATACATTTTTCCATAGGAACTTTGTCTTTAGGGGTTTAGGTTTTATCGTCAATATTCGTAATATTTTAGTGAATATTGAAAGTTGATAAATCCTCCTGTGGCTGATCACCACTGTCACTGCTGTGTTTGACTGTGCTGGGGATAATACAGTCCAACCAGAACCAAGAGATCCATTGCACAGATTTATGGTGGGTTTCTTGGCTTGTGACGGGGGCTTGAAAAATACATCTATCTCGAGCCTGTCAGGACAGACACATTTTTTTTAATTTTTTTTTATTTCTTATTTACAATTTTGACAGGGAATATCTGAAGGATCAGATAGCTGTACCAGTGGCTGTCTCCGAGTAACAAACAGAGTTCACAAAATGCTTAAAAATCCAGTAAAATAAATTGCTTCAGGTAGTACAATAATCAAGCTGTTTTGGACAGATACACTCACACAGTGCCCACTGTGTAAACATTTTTTCACAACTAAGTTTAGGAATCTGTTCATTCTTTTGTCAAGAAGAAATAGCGAAGGAGACTACAACATAAAAAAGGGCAGACATGGCTTCCCTTGCCTGGGGAATGAAATGCTATAGCTGATTATTATAGCTAACTGTGATGGGTAGACCACCAGGGTAGTGACAACTGATGTAGCTGCCTCCGGGGTGAGACAAAGGTTTACATATTACACAAGCAATTTAGATGTTTTCTAAACATGTTGCCAAGACAGTGGGAGTTGGCAGCTCACTTCTTGTTTAGGTTTTCTCCCCCCCTACCACCTTTAAATCAACTCAATCATTCTGACCCCCTCCCAAGCCTCAAATTTTGCATGGATTTTGTGTGAAACAGGAAGGAGCGAGGGGACCGGGAGGAAAATGCTTGGACTGAAGCACTCTGCACTTTTGTGCTCTCTATGAACTGTGAGTGAGCTAATAAATTCTTTCAGCCACTCAGCGTAGCATTCACGAATATCCCCCAAAGATTACACACACAAATCACCAAACAATGGAGGCCACCGGGAGGGTCTGGGTGTCACAGGGCCCCCCGACCCTGTGGGAGTGGGGTGGGAGGTGAGGGTGGGTGTGGGGGGTGTCTCCTCGTAGGGAAGGTGTACCCAGAGTCAAATGTTTTATAATGGCTGGTGATGTTATATTGAAGGAGGCTAGTAAAGGTGTGCATAGAGTAGGAAAGAGAGAATGAGATAATAGCAAGGCTTTGACAGGGAATGTGATGAACAAATATAAAAGAGGATTATGGAAAAACAGTAAAGGAGGTAGGGGGTGAGGGGTGTGCAGAGGCTGAATGTTGGTGATGATGAAGATGACCGAGGGGGTTGATTCCATCCCCACACTACCGAGCAGAAGCCAAGCAGGGGCATAATTAACTCCTGGATCTTTTGTGTTTCTCATCTGACTGCAGGGTGGAGATGAAAGGGGCCTACTAAGCCTGGCATTCCACCCCAATTACAAGAAGAATGGAAAGCTCTACGTCTCCTACACCACCAACCAAGAGCGCTGGGCCATTGGACCACACGACCACATTCTCCGTGTGGTTGAATACACCGTTTCAAGGTAATGGAAGAAGTGTGTGCCAAATGTACCTTTTTAAATGTACACCACTGCCTGAAAGAACACTAAAACCTCAGCAGCCTCACACATTTCAACATAGAGCTTGCGTTAGTGTCAAAATCAGTTACATGTCATTTGTATTGATGTGGGAAAGCTGATGAAAATGTCCATGTTCTGATTTTCAATAGCTGATTTCATAAATTACGTTATTCCTGCATAAAAATAATATAAAAAAACTTCTTTAGAAACGTGACAAACTTTTGTGATCCCACAATTCTGGATCCGTGGATTATATCACCGACAGTTCTAATCCACTTCTTTTTTTTTTTTTTACAGCAACCATGGCAACAAAGCTTAGTGGACATACAGAGTAAATGTCTAGAGATGCAATCAGAAAAAAAACAAGAATTTTTGTCTTATGAGGGTTTAGAACATAGGTTAAAACTCCAAGTAAACCGCCCTTTAAGAACTATTTTACTGAGTATGTGCAACACTCCTTTGCGCGCCTTTCACAATGACCTGTGTTTAGAGAAACAATGTTCTCTCACGAATGTGTTTAAGTGTTACATTTTAATTTTCTTAATCATGGTTGTATGTTTGACTTAATGAGCTAATCTTAGCTATTTTCTTGGAATGCAGGCTTGATGACTGCTGCATAGTCATTCATTTAAGGATCCATTGAAAAAATGAAAGTTAAACATATTTGGTGGTAGATTAAGAGATTTTTCCTGTCTGCAAGCTGCTTTTGAAAAATGTCAATACCCAAAATACACTAAGACACATTATGACATATTGCTGCTGATACTTCAAACAAAAGTCATTTTTTGTATAAGAAATGGTGCAAGAATGTTTTATCTCCACCCACTGTTTCTGCCCTAATGAGAGAGCATTAAATTTAGACTCAGCTAAGTGTCTCCAGACAACAAAGTATTTCAACTCATTTAATGTTGGATTTTGTTTGGTATGTCATGTCAGCATTTTTATTTTAATTTTTATCCAGGGTTTAACTTCTTAACAACTTAATTAGAAAATGTAATTAGACACAATCTAAGGGCGTGCTCATTTATAGAATTGTGTCTTCCTTCATATTTCAAAGCATATTGAAAATGCATTTCTGTATTTCTTCATTGGGTTTTGAATAAATACAGATAAAGTTTCAGGCAAGCTGTTTTAGAATATCAAACAATAGGAAAGACATAGAGCAAGACTATATGAAAGCATGTGATTTTCCAGTTGTATAAATAGCTTCCAGTTCCCATAGCTATCATGTTTTGTGTAGTCCAACAATGGTATTGTTCGCGCTGTGATGACAGTGACAAAGATTGTTGATGCTTTTCACAGGAAAAACCCGAACCAAGTAGACACAAGGACAGTCCGTGTGTTAATGGAAGTAGCAGAGCTGCACAGGAAACACCTAGGGGGTCAGCTTCTGTTCGGTCATGATGGTCTGTTGCACATCATTCTGGGAGATGGCATGATTACTCTGGACGATATGGAGGAAATGGATGGACTCAGGTGAGATTAAAGGTCACAATGTGTTTCTATGGAAGACGGTACTGTATGATCTATGGTTGAATCCTTTCCTGGCTTCTACCATCCTGACGTTTTCTATGTGTTTGAATGCAGTGATTTCACAGGGTCTGTCCTAAGGGTAGATGTGGACACAGACTATTGTACATCGCCCTACTCCATACCAAGGAACAATCCTTACTTCAACAGCACTAATCAGCCACCTGAAATTTTTGCACATGGATTACATGACCCGGGCAGGTAGGTGAGACTTCTGAGTAGACCCTTAAACTGTATCAGAAAGTTAAAGGATGTGTTTGCTGCGAGTTGAAAAACACAATACCACAGTGCAGGCATAATTAATAACCTCTGGAGAGAGAGATAAAGAAGGTATCGTTCAGTTCAGTTGAATTTAGACATTCAGGAAAAAAAATGCAAATCAAAAACAAACATGAAGAGGAGTTTATAAATTCTGATTGTTGTAGATTGGTATAAAGGCATCTGCTTTATTCTTGGCTTCCTATATTCTGTAGGTGTGCTGTGGATCGACTTCAGGCTGACAATGGGAGTCTCGTAATCCTCTGCACAGATGCCAGTGGCAAAAACACATCAGTAGGAAGAATATTGGAAATTACTAAGGGGAAGGATTATGGTGAGTCATTGTTTCCACAAGATTTTTTTTAAGAAAAAGTCATAATATTTACCTTTTTTATGTTGGAGAGAGTTCATTGTTTTTCAGTGTTGATACAGCCCGTGATAGCAATAATTGAGTGCAATCTTTGCCTAAGTGTAGTCTGATGGTATTACATCTTGAGTAAGAAATGATAAAACATCAATCTCTTGGACAACCTTTCATATATATTCCTCCTGTTTTATGAATGTCTTTCATTTTGTGAGAACACAATGTTTTGGCAACAAATTCAGAAACCCACTGGTTGAGTGTGGAGACAGTGAACGTTAAATGTAAAAAGGATGTGATTCAGAAATATTCTCCCCTTGAGGAGTGTAGATTTTCCAAGAGAATGCGAGATTCTGTCCACCAGAAAGATTTAAAGCTGTCAGCAAGAATAACTGTCTAGATGATGGTTTAGTGGTGTTGAAAACGCAGCAGAGAAGAATCTAGTTCTTCTCAAACCGAGAAAATAAAATGATCAGTAACAGCAGTGACTTCAGCATGTTTACTGTTCGTCGCAAAAAGTAATTAGCTGCTATTGGCTCCGCACTGGGCTGCATGCTGGCTTTGCGGTTGGTACTGTTGCTTCGCAACAAGAAGGTTCCCGGTTTGATAGAATTTGGTAGATCTTTTTTGGGGGTGTAAGGTTAAAAAAAACTTAGATATGCATGCATACCAACTCACATACATGCTGTACTTACTGTGCACCACTTCAAGATATATAAAAATGTAAGATATATAAATAAATAAATGGGTCATGGCGTGAAGAGTTTGCATGTTCTCCCCGTCCTTGTGTGGGTTTTCTCGAGCTGCTCTAGATTTCTCCCACACTCCAAAAGCATGTATATTCAGTTAATTGGTGATTCAAAGTTGCCTGTTGGAGTGAGTGTATGTGGTTGTTCGTCTATATATGTCACCACGATAGACTGGTGATGTGACCTGACCCAAAGAAAGCAGGTCTAGGCTCCAGCAGACCCTCATTACCCTGAATAGATAATGGGTGGATGGATGGATAGCTCCATATTACATTTGGAACATTATCTTTGCTGCTGTGGCAGATATTTTGGGTATCCTAAATAATCTGTTTGCTGACCAACAATTACCAAAAACAAAACCTTAAGAAACCATATTGAGGAATTGTTTATTTACAAAATGAAGTTAGAATAGTTTGTTTTTTCAATTCACTTATGTAAAAAAGTCAATTCCCTTATACTACCTGCTAAATTAAATAGATAATCCGAGTGCAGAGCATTTCACTGATCATGCTTGGAAATGGCATATGAAAATATGAATAGTTCGTAAGTCAGACCTATGCTTTTTTGTCCCTTATAGAACATGAACCCTCAATCTATGACCTGCAAACCAGTGGAGGGGCACCACCTGTGGGGGGCTTCATCTACAGGGGCTGCCAGTCTAGAAGACTATATGGCAGTTATGTGTTTGGTGATAAGAATGGGTAAGTTAAAGAAGAATAAATTAATTGTTATCTTTTTATTGCAGCTTCATCCTCTCAGTATGATTTACTGTTGATTAATGACTTATCCGTAGTTCAGTTCTTTTCAATTTCAATTGAATAATACTTCATTTGTCCCTGAGGGGAAAAGAGATAAATGTTATTGAGATCAGCATGAGTTCCCCTTATCTTGTCATAGTGAAAAATCTGTTCCTTGCATGTGCCATTGTAAACAGAGGGTTCCAACCACGTGGAGGAAAATAAGCTTTGTGTTACTGTCACCACTATAGCACGACCCATTTAGTGTAAATGGAGATTAGACATCCTGCCCTATGCTGCTCACACTTCTCTTTGGTTTGTAATTTATCCTACTTTGCTGATGTCAAACACTGACGTTTGAGTAAGCACAGGAAGTAAATAGTGTGGTGGCACACTATCAGGAGTTGGTACAGTGTTTGAAACAATGTGTGGTTGGTAAATTCTGTGTCTCATTATAATTTGGGAGTATATTGTTGTGGTGGAGTAAAGGCTCCGGCATGGTGTTTATTTTGAAACTAAATACGAGGTCTTAAATAACACCATGTGGGCCATGGGCTGGAAAAGGAAGATGGGTCATTGAACCATATTATGAGAAGTAAAAGTTGTCCTTGTCTCCAGATATCAGCTGTAACTTGGGTGGTACTGCTGTAGCTATTTTCCAAGTGTAAAAAATGTGCCTGTCTTGTGTGATACATTGTAAAATATAATAGTGTCAATGACTTACCCTGTACATGTGTGTCTGTGTGTGTGCGTGTGTTTTGCTTTTGTTTCTTAGTAACCTGCGGATCCTTCAGAAGTCTTCATTTTCAACTTCAACAAGTGGTGAACAGTGGCAGGAAAAAGCTCTGTGTCTTGGCGCAGCCAGCTCCTGTGGCTCAATTCTTGTTGGACATATCTTGGGCTTTGGAGAGGATGAACTAGGTTAGGAAACCTATTCATCACATCTTCTCAGATGTTCAACTGAGCTCTAATCCTGTTTTCTCTATTCTTTTATTTCTCCCTGTATCACATAACTGTACGTTCACATATCTTCTGAAGCTACTGGATTTACTTAAAGATACGTAGAATTCAGAAAACACATGTCCAAAGGATGTAAGAATTGTTTGATGTAATTTTATTACCGGTACATAAACTCATCCTTTAAAATCTCAAACTGACAATGAAAAAAACACCCCAGTTGTTTCTGCCACACTTTTCCAGAAAGTTATTCAATTGTGCATATTACCTTTTGGGGTTTACTTCCATTTCCATGAGATCACAGTGATCCTCTAAAGACAGTAATATTGTATCAAATGGCAAACCAGCCACAAAGACTGGATTCTATTTATCTGGGGGGCAGCAGGATTAACATAAGACATGCAGGGTAAGTTGTGGTAAACTGATTAATATGATTCAGAGCATTTTTACCAGTTGGATCTCCACCAGACACTTGCAGAATTATTAACTGTCAGCGCTGGTGTTTCTGATTAAAATGAACACATGATGTGAATCACTCCAACATCCATTAGAAATGTTTGATCACGGTTGTTGCCAGGTCTTGGAGTTATTAGTTGATGAGGTACTTAAAGATTCCTGCATGTGATCATGATTTGCAAGCAGTGCAAGAACTGTATGTCCCAAAGAAGGGGCCCCACAGACACATGTTTACAATTTGTCCCCTTATGGAATTTTCTTGCAGGATTGTTCCTCATTAAATTATCCCTCTGTTTCTCAGTCATGGATATCCAGTTGTCCCATTAAACTCTTTCTTTAAGTCTTTTGGCGAGTCCAGTTTTATAGAAGCCTCGGGTGCTTTCATTTTCCTCATTCCCTCAAGTACTGTCCTTTCATCCTTTTGTCCTTCTCTTGTCATGTCTTGCGATTTCAGCTAATTGTTGGTTGATACAAGTATGCTGCAAATAGAAGTACTTAGTGCAAATCATGCTGACGACCAATTTCTCTGTGACTGTTCTCCTTTTGCAGGTGAAGTTTACATACTGGCAAGCAGTAAAACCCTGGCGCAGTCACACAGTGGGAAACTCTACAAGCTGGTAGACCCTAAAAGGTACAATCAAGAAGTGCTTTTATAACTTGGTGACTTTGTAACCTTGTTTAATAAGTAAACATTTCCCCAGGAGCTTTCTCTTACAGAGCTGCAAACTGGTCTTTAACCTCAAACGTCAAACTATTTTTGTTTTGTAGGATACCATTCACGATCTGGCTTTCTTCTCTGCAACTAAATCTAATGAAACTACAGATCATAATTGATTACATAAAATAATGAAGACAGCTTTCCTTATTGGTTTTCCCCTGAAGCCTTTACTTGCAAACAAAATATTGTTGTAAATATTTGCAGTTCAACAAGTCTTGGCTAAAAGAAAGGTTGAGCAGCAATTTGTGTAAAACAATTCAAAACATTTGTTTTTACATACAACTCCTATTTGCATCAGTCCGCTTTGTTGCACATGTGCATCCCAGTTACTATGGCTTTCTGGTTATTTTCATATAATTTGACATCAATTATCGTAGTTAGTACAAGTAAAACACGATCTTAACCTGTTATGAAGCCTTTTAATAAATCAAGCACATATGCAGTAGGGTCATATTTTATGGGGGATATTTCACTTGTCATCACGTGGATAAAGTTCAACAAGGCCTTAATATGCACACCTATTTTATTGTTAGTGTGAACTTTAATCATGTGTTTTCCTGTCTAATACTTTAGTATCTGATGTTTAAAAAATGGAACATGGAGGGAACATACGAAGTACAATTTCATAATTCAAATGTGTGAGCAAATGTTTTCATTTAAAGCATTTTCATAGTGTCAATCTGAATCGTCTAAATATTTCAGCCATCATAATTTTAAGGTAATACAAGAGATTTATTAGTGTTAACCCTTACTGTTCAGTCACTGTAGTGTATAACATCATATAGGAAGAGAAAGAGAATTTGCATATGTCAGATTCACAATAGAAACATATCCAGAGCTGATTATTCCTGGGTGACGACAGTGCCACCCAAGCATTAGCACAATTAATTATACCACAGATGTTTCAAAGACGCCCTAGTGACTTGCTTTGTATTTATGTTTTCTGGCATGACTTCTGGACGCATTTCTCCCACAGAATAATTCTTTCCACCATCAACTGGACGTGTTTAGTCTGTGTGGACCCTGTGGTGTCGGAGCCCTGACTCCTAATACACTAGCTTAGTTATTAGGATCTTGTTACTGGGAGGATGGAGAGAGGGTGACAGGGGGGAGTAAATGGCATACCGTGGTGTCTAACCTCAGCATGTTATCAAGTCTGGTGGTCCTGCCTTCTTTTTCTCTTTCACACTGCAAGGACATCTGGACCCTAAAGCCTGTTCAGGCAGAGGTTTGTTTAAGAGTATAGTGGTATTTGTGGTCCAGTATAGCGTTTAGTGCCGTGTTTTGATCAGCTGTGTGTTTGGGAACATAGAGGGGGAGAAGGAGGAACTGTTAGGGAGAGTGGTAAAGGCTTACAAGGAAACATCAGCCATAAAATCGCTCAGCAGTGTTTGTGTAAACATGTCCTGGCCAGATGACTTCATTTCTAGGTATTTGTTTGTCAGTTGGAGTACCCCTCCAATAATAAATAGGCCACCATGCATTTTGAAACATGCTGGATGGGTGCGGTGTGAATGAGGGCATATTTGAGAGAAAGAAAGAATGCAGGAGGGGTCTTGTTTGTGGTGGGGCTGTGGGATGGAAATATTTTAAAAGATACTATATTAGTTCATATGTTTAATTGTAATTAATTGCATGGCCTGTTCATAATTAATCACGATTAATTGCATTTTTTTTTTTATTCCTTTTATTTTGTAATCTGCTCAAGTTAATGTTTTAAATAAGCCTTGTGGGCTTACCCTAATCAGGTAGCCTGCATTATTATTTATTTCCTTTTTTTTAATTTTTTTTTACATTTTCAAGAAACCAAACTGTGTATGAGGAAGATAGCTGAATGACGGAGTGAACGGACTATCAAACTAGCTTCATAGTTTATAACTCATCACTATCACTATCACATTCAGATGAAAGCCTCATATTTGTATTGCCATAAAAATTATGCATATAATTCATATGCTAACTTACATGACTCATATGATTTTTTTTTTAATGACAACTATTACAAAAATTACCACCTTACAGCTCAACCACCTTCAGCTGATTTCACTAACTTAAATTACAAGTTTCTGTTTTTTTTGTTTTTTTTTAATTCTTATTTGTTTTTTTATGATCAATTTCTTTAATTTGATTAACTCTTGTGGTCTCCTATCCATACTGTTGACAGAAAGCCTCCAAAGTCCCTTTGGACTCTCATCCTATGGACTAATGGTTACCTCGTGCAACAACTGCACATTGTACTATGTCTTATATCAATAAAAATTGAGCTAATTCATCATAGCAGAGGAAACTAAGAGTCTCAAGAAAAATACAAAAGAAAAAAACAAGAGCGTGACCGAGTAAGCGATGGAACAGATGTAAATCTTGGATATTGTGGTCAAATCAACTTGACCTTATATGAATTGAATTAAGGATTTAAAGATGAGCCTCAAGACAAACTTCATTTGAAATTTAAATGGTAGTGAAAATATGCAAGAATTGCAGTGCAATAATGTCTCTGTGTTGCATACCATTGCTCTCTGAAACTTTTCTTGCCATGCTGATCAAAACCACAGTGAATCGTGGAGCTCAGCAACCTTGCCAGCCTAACACAGTGAGAAGCGGTAACCTAACTGAACTACAGCCCCACACTATGACATATACCTGTGTAAGCAACTGACACAAAACATCAATTAAGGATCATGCCTGAGTCAAAAGATTGAACCGGTCACTGTGGGGAAAAAAAACTCCTTTACAAGCCCAAATTGTTCCCTGAAAGAAAAGTTCTCATGTACCCACATGATGCTTTTCTTAGCTGCTTCTTGCCTTCTTTTTCTCAAGAACTAACATAAGACCTAATGTAATAATAATAAACTAATAGTAGAACTAATACCGGAGCTTGTTTATTAGCATGGGACAGGTGGATCTTTGTCTCTATTCAAACCAGAGGCATCCCCTCTTCCCAACAATTGTGAAAGATTCAAAAAAACTGCACCTAATTTTCTCTGTACTATGTGACTCCCTGCCATTTAGTGCATGACACTCATGAGCTCAGGGCATGTTGCATTTGGTGTGCAAGAGCTTAAGTTAACCATCAGCAGCAGCTACAACAGCAGCTATGACATGATGATTGACCACATGCAGTATATTTCTGGCAGGTATTAAACTATATTGTCCCATTAAATGCAGACTCAGTGTCACGTTTAACCACAAAGTCTCCATTTAATGGCATAATTACTTATGAAGTAATAATATAGCTGTGCTAAAAACAAACCTAATTTTAGAAAAACTGGTGTAAAAGGCCAATTGCCTTTTTGTTTGGTGCAGCCTCTTACCACAGAGAATAATATAAAGGCCTTTTTTTTTTTTTTTTTTTTTTTTTTTTTTACAAGTTTGGGTTTTGTCAGCTGCAAATTGCACAGATTAAGTTACAGTGAGCAGAGAATTTAATGTGACACAATTATTTTATTTTCATTATTTTCTCCTGGGACCTTCTTTATGAACTAAGAAATCACTGGTTTTGCTTAGAAAGCAGACTGCAGGTCGTCACTTGTGGATAATTTTATCTGTATGTTGTATGTTTATGTGTAAACTATGTGGGTAGTGGGAATATGTGCACATGCACATCTGTGAGCCTGTGTGAATGTGTGTTGCACTAGCTCCCAGCACACTACAGAAAAAAAGTTGTTCCTTTATTTTCCTATCCCTCCTAAATCTTCCTACATCTCTGCTGTGGTCCTCGTCTTGACAAAGCTGCTTGGCAGTCACACTGAATAGCCCTGCCTCCTACAATGCACAGTAAATTTCTTACACAATCAAAATAAGGAATAAAGCTACAAAAGGAGCCCTCAAACAATAGAGTCAGATCACAAAACAGCAAAGGAGACCACACTGGGCCATTTGATTAAGCCATTGTTAAGGTGCACAATGTACACCACTCCACAGCACTTTTCTCACATATACCTCATGTCAATCAAACAGGCCTCGGAAGATAACAAGCTGAATGCACATACACACTAACAAACAAAATAATTAAAGAGATCAGGAACACATTTGAGTTAGCGCATCCCCACTTCTCTGACACAGGAGACTTGAAAATGCCAGCCTTTAGCTGGTATAGTACAAAAAGAAGAGACTTGCAGAATAGAATTGTTGTATTCATCTGGATTTATCCTCCATAGTCTTGTCTTGTCTCCTCTGTAGCATTTTCTGTATTTTTATATTCACATTTACTATATTTAGATTTTAATGCAACCTTTTGACATCAGTTGTTTTCATCTTTATCTGTCGTTTTTTAACTCATGTGAGTGTGCTATTGCCTTCTCTCACTCTCTTGCTCTCCCACATACACCACCCCTTCCAAAGTTGATAAATTCCCACAGTGGCTGTTGACCCAGCTGCCTTTGTCAAGTGTCGCTACCAGCAGGTGCTGTTTTCACAGCCACCCTGGCAGTCGTACAGACTGTTTAGTAGCACTGCTGACCCCTGCCTGCTATTAACAGTGTTAGCTACAGACCCCCCAACTCTCCAGGGACTCTTACGCTTTCTCTCTTTCTCCCTTTCCTTCTCTTTCTGTTTTCTTCCTTCTTTAGCTGTTTTTTAACTGCATGCAGCCTGCAACAACAAAAGCCAGCAGGGATGGAGTCTGGAGTTGGTTGCTGATGGGAGCATGGGAATCACCCCCCCACCCCACCCAACACTCCCATCCTCCAAATTTAAAGCCACTTTAACACACGCAAAGTCACATTATTGTCACTGCCGTCCGTCACTGTGTTTTCCAGAGCATTTGGAGAACAGTTATCAAGCTGAGAGTCATGGTCAAAAGGTACAGTTAGCATTACATAAAATCATAGTTATCTAACAAGTGATGTTTTGGGGGTTTTTTTAAGAAAAATGCATCTTTCAACATGTTCAGTGTTAAAACAGGTGAAATGAAATATAATATCTTCTAAAGTACTGAACAGCAGAATAGGAGTTCAGCATTTCCCCATATAGAACTCTAGTAAATCTGCTGTCAGAATAGCTGCTCAATTGGATTTAATACGGAATTAATAAGTTAAGTAAGTACAATTAATACGAAAATTATTAAGAATTATAAGTTTAAAAAAATTGAAGTGCCTTATAGTCACATAGAATCATCCCTATTTTCAACTTATAATCAAAAACATAATTTTTTTAAATATATTATTTTAATTACTATGGATGGATGGATATATTATTTTATTTTACAGAAATCAAATAAAACTTCTTTCCATTAAACAAGCATGAAAACTATCATGTGAGGATGGGAACATCCATTCTTCCCGCAACCCCTCTGTCTTTATCCCAGCTGTGAACTATCAATGTTACCAACTTTCTCCCTGAGCTATCATACTACATGTGTACAGCTGGAATTACAGCATAGTGATCATTTACAGTATTTTTTGACAAAATTGTATTCGTAGCATCAGTGATTGCTGGTCAATGTGTAATCTCACTGATTACACAGTAAGATTGGCTTGGACTTGTTATATTTTCTGATCAGAGAAATTGACATATTTCCTAATATATACAGATCCTCTTAAAATTATGCCTCGTCATATTTTTCTCAAGTTTTTCAGGAAACAGAAAAACTAACTCAAATATTTGGTTCAGTTGTTTTTGATTTTTAAAAAACTTGAGAAACATGATTTAGGCCATTATTTTAAGATGGTGAAGATAAGTCAATTATAATGGCATCGCTGAGAATTTAGCTTCATAATACACTGTATATGGGACACAAAATATCAAGATTTTATTTATTCTTTCTTTTTTTGTGTCCATATCACCAAGGCCCACATGCAGGCCTACACAGTATGACAGTAATGAACCTTAGATCTGGCTTTCACTATGAAATGCAAACAAAAGAAATGATAAAACTGAGTTGCCTTAACTGTAGTGGCCTCCTTGTCTTCTTATTGTTTTTTCTTAATTTATTGACAATGTGTGATTATGGGTGTGAAGACAGATTCTATGGAGGGAAGTGAACAATAACATAGTCAGGATATGATTCACATTCTTGTTAGAAAGATAGATTATGAACTGATAGGGAAACAGAGAGACTGTGTGTGTTCGTATGGGTGCGGGTGTTGAAGCTTAATTTTTTTTTCTTTTTTTTCCCCAAATGATGACTGGAAAACAATAGAAGTTCCTAGAAGAACTTAAAATACAGCCGCCTCTTAGGCTGATGGGAGGAAAATGTAATTTCCAGCACTGGTCCTGAGCTGCATGTAGTTTTGGCTTCTACTGCTGAATGACCATTTGCTCTTCAGACATGATTGATGAGGCCTGTTATCTGATGGCTTCAACTTTACAACACACATACACACTCACACACTGACCTCACTGCTCATGCTTCTCAGCTCTCATACCAGCATGGCTCCACAGGAGTCAAGTTACCCTGCATGTGTGTATACTGTATATGCAGTGCTTAATTTGTAAATCATAAGGTGCAGGAACACAAAGTACACATGACAGCGCAGGGATGACGAGATGGGCACAGGTCCCGGAACATATACAGAAAATGGTGCTAAAAACAACACGCAAATGCCCAGCAGCCCACTTGCCATGCTCTGGGACTTACAAGCCTCAATTTCAGATAATATCCATGGTATAAATTGTGATAAGGCAGGTGAAGGTACGACACTCAGGCAGGAAGTCACGTTTAACACGCTGAAGCGTGGTGTTTAATTTTGAAAACAATCAGTGTGGAAAACACAAACTCTCCCTTCAGGAGTTTACTCGGGCTCCTAGGATGCCTAGGGGAGGAAAGGAAAAGTTTGATTAGTGTCTCAAAACTCAAAGAAAGTTCTTCAAAACATAGTGGAGCAACACTTACCGCCCGACTGAGTAGTTCCTCCTGCAGGAGCCAGCAACACAGTGAGGAGGAGACCCTTGGTCTTTTTAAGCAAAGCTGGTGAGTCTAACTTGTAAAACATAAAAAAAAAAAAATCAGAGATTACAATAAATAACACGAAATCTTCCATTATTATTATTTAAAGATTGACACGGCGGCCTATTAATAGACAGTATGCTCACCATATTTAGTTGTCCAAAACACTCCACACCACGAGCATGTCCGGATTCTCCTCCCCCTCTCTGTTTCGGGTTTTACTGCGTGTGTCAGTGGCGGTTCTGTGTCCTTTGGCCACCCACGACCTCACGTACGGGACTGGATTGAATTTAGCCAGGGGGGGTCCAACAAGATTTAGGAAGAGTAAAGAGGATATGGTGGATGTGAGCAGAGATGCACGGTTGGGAGTGCAAATCAAGTTCATTTGAGAAAATCCACGCTCACATTCAGCACTTGCAATAGGAATGCTGTTGACAGCCGCATGTAACCCCATCAGTTCCTCAGGCGTGTCGTTTCCATCAGAGTCTCTGCACTTTCTGTAGGCCCGTATGACTGCGCGTGGGTTGGCAATGTTAAAGCGCTGACACAGCGACTCAATCTCAGCCTCTCCATACAGCGCACCTGCACCCTCGGGCCAATACCGCGCGTAAAGCACCTTCAACTCCTCAATAAACTTGTTATATCCAGTTTTATCTGGCAACCGGCCTCCCTGGGATAACATACGGGCCTCCAAGTTCTTGGCCACAGTTAGGAAAAACTGCTTGGGGTCAAGTGTTTTGTCGCTTGATTTTCCTGCATTCAGTGTGACGCCATGGAAAGAGTTTTCCTCAATTCCCCTTTGGCTCAGCTCAGTGAAGCGCCCTGGCCGATCTGACATTGCTTCAAGTACCCTGATTTCCCGACAAATTGTCTTGTGTGCTGAAATGATGGTAATTTCTCGTTTCTGAAGCTCGACTGAGAGCTCGGACAATTCTTGCAATGCATCGCACATTATACCTAAGTTGTTCACAAAAGCATGTGAAGATATGCGCATAGCAAGCCCACTGTATGTTTGCTTCGTGATGCTAACACGGGAGGGATCTTCTGATGCACTTTTGAAATGCTTGTAAAGCGCTGGGTAGTTCTTCCACACTGCTTCAACGGTTCTAAAACTTGATGCCACCCATCTAGTGTCTAAAATCCGACCTATTTTGCATAGCTGGACATCTAGGCTCTCAGCAGACTCTCTCAGCTCAATTCGGTTTTTGTTAGATGTGCTATACAGTGCATATAACTTGTCCATCAATATTTTAAAATGATTTATAGCGCCCATCTCTTTCACTACGTCTGCGACCGCGAGCTCTAGTCTGTGGGCTGAGCAATGCCACAGAGTAATGTTGGGGAAAATGGCCTGGAGCCGACTGGCCACTCCACTTTTACGCCCTAACATAACAGAAGCGCCATCACAAGTTACCCCAATGAGGGTTTTAGAGAGAAAATCCTGAGTCAAATGCACGCGCTCTAGAGCAGATAATAAATTGTGGACAATACCTTGAGCAGTTAGATCATCTAGCTCGACGAGATCAGTAAAAATGTTTGCAGGCTTGTCCATATCAGGCAACTGAGTCCTAATGTATATTATTAAGCAGCTCTTTTTGCTTAAACTGGTTGACTCATCCAGCATTAGACTGAGTTTGGGTGCGCACTGTACTATTTTTTCAAACAGTTTCCTTTTCATTTCTTCCGAAATGTGTTTCTGTATATTTACACACGCAACATTGGAGTGTAAAATCCTCCCCATATCGAGTCCATTTAACTCTTGGCAATCAATCTCGTGTTCAAAGCCATGTGCGGGACGGTGGCGTTTAGCCTCCTTGTACGCCGTGCGAAATATGCGCGCTGTAGTGGTCATCTGTTCAGACTGACTATTAATTATAGCCTGTCCTAAAGTGTCTACTTTAGCCTTCTCAAGAATGCTTGCTGCTGCTAGGTGAGCCTTGGTACGGGCATGTTCAAATACTTTTTTTCTGAGTGCGCGTTGCTGTTTTTTTATATCTGGAGCAGATGAGCTCACTGTATTTGAAACCCATTCTTTTGCGAGTTTCATCCCGCCCGTCTTTTCTGGCCCCAACGTCCCCACCGCCTTACAAATTGTACAGCCCAAGCCCGAATTTCCCATAAGAAGCCAGGGGTAGTAAGTCTGCTTCACCTTGAACTGAGCTGCTGTCCAAACAGTTGCGCATCCCATCCCGCACCTGTCGCTGGACGTCCCGCCTTCTTCTCCGCTCAGTGCGCTCTCCTCTCCTTCTGAATCTTCCCGTGAGCGCGCTGATGTCGAGGTTCCCGCCTCTTGCTCCGGGTGCTCTACCGGGGTAGCTGATGCCAGGGTACTGGCCTGTTGCTCTGGCTGTTGGTGGTCCACCTGGCTGACTGCTGGAGCTGGCCCCCGCTCCGGCTGGCGCTGAACCTGGCTTGCTGCTGCGGCGCTGGTCTCATGACCGCTGCACCTGCCCTCATCGCCGCTTGTTGCTTTTCTGATTCTTTTTAAAGAATCATGTACCTCTTCCTTCTTCTTGAAAAAAGACATCAAATTCAGCTGTCTTTTTGCCATATTTGCGTTGCTCGCTGCTTGCTGCAGATCCAGCAAATTTCAAAAGTTTTTTTGGTCGGGGGCGTGGTTTGCTGGCACATCTTTTCATTGCATCACCAAATCTCCGACTCTTTCAAATGACGTTAAATCTTTATAAACAACATGAAATTCTTGGGATTTGTTCTGTAAATGAATTTATGCATATTATTATTTTTTATACATTAAAAAAAAACTTTTTTATATTATTATTGTTTTATATATATACGAGAGGTGCCGGATCTGCCCAAATAAGTCCCGGAACGCAGGGAGGCCAAAATCGAGAGGTGCCGGATCTTGTTCCGGCAGGATCCGGCTCAAATTAACCACTGTGTATATGCATGCATATGTTCCCATTGTCCCACAATGCCCGATGTTTTTCACTTCGGTATAACTGAAATCTTTATACACCAATATTGTATTCCTTATTCTCTCACTTTCACAAATGTACACCGTGTGCATGTCTTTGTGTGTGTTTCAGCAAGTACTAACAAACACTCCACATTTGAACTTGATTACACACTTGCTATATTGTTTCCAGATTTCTAGAGCGTGATATCAAATAATTCAGCTTCAGCCCATTTGGTCATGTGCGTGTCTGGATGTTTGTCTTAATATGGAATGATCACAGTATGTCTTTTTCATGTTAGAAGTTGACGCATATGGTGCGGAGATGTTTGTGTCTGTGTGCATTTTTCACATCATGTTTATATCAGTTTGAGTGTTGCGTTAACCCTATATATTGTTTTGTTCTTCAAGTGGGAACAATGTAAGAGTCAAAGCAGTTCAAAACATCTTTCTCGACATGGGTGTCCCAGCTGTACACTTGATTTGTTGATCAGCAGAAAAAGAAATCCAAGAAAGCATTTCAGTCATAGCTGTTGATTTCTAAATTTAATAAAAGTGATCCCAGGACTGGTCCCAGAACTGACCCTAGGGGGACGCGTTTTTGTCCCTCTGAGGGAACTGGATCCAAAACCTTCTGACTTCAGCTACTGAGATTTGCCAAAGCCATCCTTTTCAAACCATCTCTTAATATGATCAGAGAGTACTACACTGATATGTCTTTGTATTAACTTAAAATGATTTACTATGTCAAAGGCCCAAGAAAAATCAATAAAAAGACTACATACTGTAGCATAACTTACTGTCTTAAGATTCTGTGAAAATATGTATAAAGACTCCTGTAGTTGTGATGTAGTGATCAGGTTTGGCTTTTTTGATTCTAACTGCATGTGTTGTATAGTTACCAATCTGAATGTAATGTTTTTGTTTCCTTCCCTTTGCTGTCAATGAAAAAGATTTATGCAACAACAAGATGGCACTGACACAGACTTTTACACCATCTCCTTCTCTGTCACAACAGCTCGCATAACTGCCAGTAACCACAGATCATTTTGGGTGTGGTTACTTGTTTTACATGGAAACAGAAAATACTTTCTGATTGTAGATCAACTAAAAGTTACTCAGAAGCCAAATTGCCTTCATCATCAGAAGCCAGTTGTTTCAAAATTGTGTGTTGGCTAATGCTTTCCATCTCTAAGCCTTTAAAGGCAGATACAAAAGAAAGGAAGCAATTTATTACGAGTTGTATTAATCAACCTGTGGTCACTAAGCTCAGATTTCTGCTTAGGATGGGAGACCAGTTTTATCATTCTCATGTTTCATGAGATGTAATTTACAATTTAAACATTGTATTACAGTTCAAATCGCCTACTGCACAATACACTTGTTGTCCGTTGGTAGATAGGGAATCTGTATTCAAGTCTTAATTTTTGAAAACACCAGTGCATGTTTAGTTTCTCTCAATTTTTTTTTTAAACCATGTGACGCCTATATTTCCAACAGACTGACTTTCTCTTGTTCTTCTTAACAAATGTTGCAGGCCTCATGCCCCCAAGGAGTGCCAGCGTCAGGTGGAGCCACCAGAGCTGCTGATGACAGCTTGTTCCAGGCACTGCAAGAACGGACACTGCACTCCTACTGGCAAGTGCTGCTGCAGTCCCGGCTGGGAGGGACCCTTCTGCCGAATTGGTAAGTGTGTTTCATTGCTTATGTGTAAATGAGGTTTAGTAATGCACAACATGCACAGTAGGTTTGCCATATTTTCCCATGAGATATCTGTTTGATGTTAATCTGTAATCCCTTTGTTTTCCATAGCTAAATGTGAACCAGCCTGCCGCAATGGAGGAGTGTGTATCGAACCAAACAAGTGTCTGTGTAAGAGTGGCTACTCTGGTGCTCAGTGTGAGAAGAGTGAGCGGGGTATGCCCAACGACCAGGAGAAAGACGGCATACTCGACCACATCATTGATATGACCTCATATTTCTTAGACCTGACCAGCTACATCGTATAGGGGTGTGCAGGGGGGGGGTGCTCCCCACCGTCATCCTCATGTTGAGACAAATCTACCTATCACCACCGACAAACTCTTAAAAAGGTGTCTTTAATATGGCATCCCAATCCCCCTCACACCCACATGATAATGTACAAACACACAAATACCCAAATACATACAGGATCCCTGTCAGACTGCTTTGGATCCATGTCGTCATACCAAACTCTTCCTCATCTCACCTATAGGCTATTTGCTTTTGAGCACCTAGCCTGGCATCCAAGCTGTGTTCACTTTCAAAAAGACCTGCAGACAGTGAGTTGATTGACAAGCATGACAAAGTTATGGAAGTTCAACCAAGACATGATCTCACCTGTCCGTGACTGACTCCACAGGAACACAAACTCCCCTGGAAGGGGCCATTTAAACCCAAGACTGTCAGGCACTATTTGCTGCCTCCCCCAATAAATGGTTGCAACCCCCAAACATGGAGTTTGAGGTATTTAATGGAGACTGCTGATTGTTCAGGAGCTCTTTCAGGATTTAAAACTATGAGAAGTGGCACAGCTGAAGAGGTAATGTGTGCTCATGGTCCATTAAAAACATGGCAACATAAACGTCTGTGTACACAGACTGAAGAAACCGAGTCCCGGGTCAAAGAACCTGCAGTGCTTTGTACTGTACTATTTTACAGCACTAAAAGAAAGGTCATGTTGTCTCATCTATGTTGTTGTATTTAGGTTCTGGGCAAATTGTCGTACAAACTAAGGTAATGTGCAGTCTGTATACTTTGTTCCGCAACACTCACTTGCTCTCAGTGTAGTGAATGAATCATCTGTTAAAAACATGGAAATAAGAACGACAACATTTTCAAAGCCAGTTTCTGCTATCCAAATGGAGTTTTTGGCTTTCATGCACTGTATTCATTTTTTGTTTCATTGACTTTCTCATTCAGAATGAATTTGAACACATATTATAAGCGGAAGGAGAGTAGTTTCACATTCACACACACACGGACACACACACACACACAACATTATCACAGGTATAGTCGAACAAGCTCCTTTCATTGTGTCACACACTGAAACCGAAACTCAAATCTACAAAGGGAAGAGAAAGCGTGGTAATGTATATTTCCAATAGAGCTTACCTAAGTACTACTTAGCATTGCGGAAAAAAAAAGAAAGGAAAAAAAAACTATAGCATTACTATTGTTATCATAGAGGAGGGTTTATTTTTTTAAGCGTAATAATATATGGGAGAAAATGGTATGTATAGAAGACAGTTTTACACTAAGCTTGTCAGGTCATATGTCATTTCATGTTGTACTTATACATATTGCAGCTTTTATGGAATACCCGTGGGGGCTTTTTTTTGTTTTATTCTATTTTATTTTTTTCTCAAAAAGTAATGCATGTCTGTGCCTGCATAGAGTAATTCAGAGCAGTTGGCAGAGTCCATCTAACTCTTTCCCCTGACATATGGTTTTATTACCACTGTCAAAAATGTCTCTTTGTTGTAACATGATCAAAGATCCTGTTGGTCCTCCAAGTCACTGTAGAATCAGCTCACAGTCAGAGGCAGATCTTATCCGTGGAAGGCGTTATAGGAGTTATAAAAGGAGTTATAAAAAAAAAAAGGTGTCAATATTGAACCCTCAAATGAGCATCTGACTCAGACACATTGTCAGAAGATTGTCTGGAGCCACACTAGTTAGTGTGTGTGTGTGCGCGTGTGTATGTGTCTGTATACTTGTGCTTGTCTTTTCAGATGCCAAATTTACATTCATACAAATATATGCATGCATGGCATTATTTTTTTAGTAAATCACCTGATTTGTCATTTTAAATGCCATAAAACGAGTCTTGACATGATCATCGGTTCAGTTTAATAGTTTCGAAGGCAGATACTTTCTCCCCCACATTACTTTGAGAAGCAAGTTTCAAGTATCATGATTAATTGAAAGTTTATCATCCATAAATTGTGTTTGTCATTCATCTCCTGCTTTGTTTGTGTTTTGCTGAAAAATAAATCAAACTCTACCTGGTTTAAAAGATATCAAAATGGAATTCATGCTGTAAAATGGAAAATCAGAATTTTGTTTTTAGCACTTAATGTGAAAGTTGCATTGTAGCTGCTGAGACAGCGTGGTGTGAATAGAATAACCATTTTCATTATTTAAGTAGTTACACAGATAAAATAATTATTTAAGTTCTCTATGTTGTTTTTACTATTGAACTGTATTTGACTTTTTTTTTTATTCCTGTATTGTAAATAAAACTAGGGATAACTTTGTTTCTCTTCAAAAGTATCAATATGTCTATTAAAATTTATAGCATGTCTGAATTGCTCCTCTCATTGTTTGGATACTGGTAATGTCTTTTTCTTTTTTTTAAACAGAATAAGAACAAATTTCCCTGAAGAAATGTGATGCATATTACAGTTACAATATACAGTTAGCAACAGCTAAATCTAATGCCAAGAAAATGTAAAATCAGTATAATTATTGAAGGAAACTGCTGCATCTATAAACCAAATCCCCAAAAATGTGGGTTGCTGAGTAAAATGTAAATAAAAATAAAACCCAATGATTTGCAAATTTCATAAACCCGAATTTGATTCCCAGCAGAGTATAAATAACATTGGATGTTGAAACGGAGGCATTTTGCCTGCCACAGCTGTAGCTGATGCAATGAGTTGCTGATTATCAGACGTAGGTCAGCCCTGACTCTTGTTTAGGGAAGCTTGGATCAGAAAATGTCTCATTCATCAAGTGGTTTGCATTTGTTACCACACAGACCCACATCACAATTAAATTATCCAGACTCATCATCTTTTGCTGCAACCAACTTCACCTCATGCTGCCTTTGCTGTACTTTAGGGATTTGAAATTAGGCAAAACGGTTGGATGAACATCATGGGATGGGATTGATTGGCTGACTACACCCCCTGAACTTGGCTAAAAAGGACGATTTTTGCACTATAACTCTGTTGTATTTTGACCAAAATATGTCTCATAAACATCATTAATACCTCAAGAAATGGTTTCAACCTTTGAAAAGGGGGTATAACATACCTTCTTTAAAACATAATCCTTAAATATGGCAATTAAATCCATAAGAAGTGTATCGCTCCAGTCGTAATGAGACTTTCTGGGAAGTTAACTGGAACATTTACACTTTTTCCCCCTCCCACTAGGACAAAAGAATAAATAAAGAGATACGGAAAGAATATTTTGAGTTAAACTAAAGCAAGTGTGGCCACACAGCCAGGGTTTTTCCTTTATACTGGCTTCACGAAGAAGCGTTGACAGTAAGGAGTGAGTAAATTGATGGGCTGTGATGGTGTCATACAGCATCTTGCCATCATTCTGGGTTTAGACTGAAAACACATTGATGCATGGAGGCAAACACACGAGAGCCACTGCTAATGGCAATATTAATTTCCTTTTCAAAATACCAGTGAGTCTTTTGTGTTGTATAACGATAAGTGAGTGGAGACCACCCACCTCACTCTAGTCTCTCTCATACAAACACATAGTCTGACACCGAAATGAACACACTGCTATATTTAGAGTAATGCAATACTAGGTTGTCTACGCAACATTCAGATCCAATCAAAATGGCATTAAGTGGAACTGTCCAATTGGGCTACAAGGTCCAGCATATATTTCAGTTTATACAATATCTGTGGCAAGAATCATTACTTTTCATTTGAAATAGTTTTCTTTTTCTCTCCCAAAGGGCCCTTGTCTGGCTATCTTTCCCAAACAGTGTAACTCAGTACTTCGAATAAACATGAGAAGTCTGTATACTAAATATTTGCAGGACTGAGATGGCTGGAAGCACACTGTAATACTGTATACATGACTGAGAGTCGGCTCAAGGAATGGTTATAGAGTAACACAGGAAACCTGTGGAGCAGGAAAACAATAGCTCAGTGATGAAAACTTTACGTACTGTTCTTTTTCTTCTCATTCAAATTTGAACAGTCAGTCACTATACTGTAGTTACTTTTGTTTCTGTTCTGTGTCAATTTTCCAGAGGCTCTGGAAACTATAATCAATGTCCAATACCTCTTGAAATGATCAGTTGATGCAGTCAAAAGGACACTATGAGTAAAAGTGCAAAATTACCGCCTAACAATTCAGTTGACTGTGATAGCCAAGTCTGCCAGGTTGTGTGCATACTGAGGTGTATGTTTAGCTATACTATCTCTGGCGTGCCTGTATTGCAGAGACATCCAGGCCTCTATGTCTCTATCCGTCCTTTCTTTTTTTTTCCAGTTACCCAGTCATCCCAAGTTGGACTGTAAAATAAAGCATTTTTACAAGTTGGTGTGATGTCTATTTCCAGTTGCTTGTGTCTTGCAGATTCAGAAAGAGAAATAGTGAGGAGGCATCCTATCAGTGGTACAAACAATTTTAACTGACTCCTCTCAGTGTAAAAGGAAGCAGACCTCATAATAGATGAATTTGTTGCTTAATTCACCCCCATAAAGGGTTATGTCATCCAGCTATGGCAACCAAAGCCATTTTTTGAAACAGACTTCATATTATGCCAAGCATGTGGGTACAAAATTGCTCATTAATCATTCTGATTTTTTAATAAACCCCATACCATCACCAGCTCGGCAATAAGACAGCATGTTACTTCACTTTAGACTGTGCTTAAACAAGACTGGATGCCATTATGTTGAACTAAATTCTCAGTCACGGTGTCATGTTAAAGACAAAAACTCATAAAGAAACTAAACATGTTGCATAACATTATCAGAACTGTCATTTTTAACGCAGGGACACTCCCATGAGTCTTTGCAACAGTCAATAAAGGCCCCTCCCATCCCCACTTGCAACTGTTTATTTTGCTGCAAAGCTGGACATTGTAACACGTGGAGTCAATAGAGATTGACCCGCTTTTGGAGCCAACCCCCAGTGGTCAGTCAAGGAATTGCAACCCATTTCACTTCCTCATCGAGCTCAACATGGAAAATGGGATAATGGGATGTCTCTCCTCGCTTTTCACCTTACAGTTTCTAATTTCATCAAACTAATGTATATACAGAAAATTGAAAAGGGTAGAAGTGACATGGAATGTATAATATCCCAGTTTCTCAGTTATTTTTTTTAAGATTTCATCAATATACTGTTGATATTTGATCTTTTTTTTTAAAGCTAAAGCAGTAAAATGTTCCAGATTTTTCTCTCCAAAACAACTCACTAAAAATGAAAGTTTCCAATTTTCATGTCTGAAACTACTCTTTATGAAAATTGTTATAATTTAGAAATGACTGCAATGATTAAACTGTCTGATATCGCTCATGTCTACACATGTCGTTGATTTTGAACAGCTGTCCTGATGTTTGTTACATTTGTGACATCTCTTAAGGCCATGTTTGAAGATCCCTCCAGAATGAGTAACTATTTCCACAGTAATCTAATTATTCTGAAACCACTTCACCACAACACCGCAAAATAGAGAAAATCACGGGTAAATGTGAAGTATGTTGTGCGTACTGCTGAGTCTGGTAGGATTTGCCAGAGTTGTTAAGTTTTGAAGTCTCATCAAGGAAGGCTCCTTTGCTGGAAGACTACAGTTTTCACTTTGGTCATGTGGTATTTAGAAGGCGAGCTTCGCTGCCTCCTGGCTCCGGCATATGCATTTTTGTGAGAATATCATATCTGGTGTTGGCTCTGGGCCTCTTTTACTTGTGCTTGTTTTCAGCTGGATTCCTGTGAGATTCTCAGGTGTATATCTGGTTTTGTCCGGCCCTAACTGCGCAGTGCATTTTGTGACTTCATGTATTTACTCTAGTGTGTATTTCCAGTGAAAAACATGACAGAGGCTGCTGAAATCTCACACTCCCTATTTCCGATCACTTACTTTTAATGACTTTCCAACTAAGGCTGCTGCTTTTCCTCTTCCCTCATCAGCTTCTCTGTTCGTTGTATTACATGACCAACCACAGAGTTGATCTTAATTTAGTGTGGTTTGGTGTGGCTCCAACTCCCTTATATGAGTTTTTTTTTCGCTATTTACAATCTGAACTTTCCAATTCTTTACGTCCACTTTAATTTTCACCTGAACCCTCTTCTACAGCTTCCTTCCATGTGCCCTTCTCTCCCCTTTCTGCCCTTCTGCTCCTGGATTCAAAGCTTGTTTACTCTCTCCAGACCACGCACTGACTCGCATCCATGAAATGATGCAATTAAGATTCCTACTGGGGCTCAATCTGTCATGTTAACACATGCTAAACCCCGACAGAGGGCTGAGGGCAGCACGGGGTGCTGGGGCGACAGGTAAGACTCACTGGGGAGAGGTGACGTTTTAACGAAATTTTAAAAAAGACAAAGGAGATGGATGACCAGCATTGCAGGAGTCACAATGTGTAAAAGAAAATCTAGATATAGATAAGACTTTAGATCTTTGGGTGCATTTATATTTATGTTATTTATGCATATACATTTAAATTATGGGGATGCAATTATTTCAAGCTTTACACCTCTCTGCAGACTGTGGCATTATTTGCCATATTAATATTTTTCTTCATCTGTATTGATTTAATTTTCTTTGAGGTTTATTTTAAACATGAATATGACAAAATATGTTTTTTTACTTATTACTTTTCCATTCAAATCAAAAGAGCAGTAGGACATAATTCTGCAGGGCATTTCAGCAACATTGAAATGTAATAATTTTTTATTTTATTTTTTTAAATCCCAAGCCAATGATTAACATTTGCTCCACTGAAGGAAAGTTTATGCCAACATTAACAATTCATTGCACAAACTGAACTAATCAATGATAGAGGAATAAAAGTGAGCCTGGAAGTGAAGTTTTGATCATTCCTCTGATCCTGGGAAATTCTTATTATTATACATGTCTTTATTTTGAAAGTCGACTTCTACCCTATGGTTGCTGTTGTGAAAATCCCTACACTTTTATTGTTAAATATTTTCAGATGAAATCATGAACTCCTTTTTCCTTCTTTCTTTCCATCCTTGCTTCCTTCCTCCCTGCTCTGTTTGTGTAACAGCCTCTTCCTCTCACCCCGTTTGTCATGCCTGTTAGGCTGTAGCTTATGTGGAGGTACACAGTGTACAGAGAGGCAGCACAGCCATTAGATACAGAGCTTTGGAGAGATTAGGATGCACACAGCACACCACCACCACAGGCAGTCTCTGTACCAAAACGAGGATTAAGGCTTTGGCAATGTTGAGGCAGCACCACCAAAAAGCCCTTAGCCATGCAAACGATAATAGAGATTTGCTAAGGAAATGTTTACACCGTTTGTCTTTTTTCGTTGAATGTATCCTTGATGAGAGTGAAATCCTAATATTTTCTGAAAGGAGACAGGCTATATTTCCACCCATCCATTATGCTCATCCCTGATTCATCCTATTCAGGGTCACAGAGGTCGGCTGGAGCCCATCCCAGCTGTCTTATGGGTAAGCGGCAGGGGTGCACACCGGACAGGTCACCAGGGGCCGCAATTCCTTTTCAGTGCCCTTGTCCAGTTTGTTACCAGATGTAATAATTAACTGATGTTATAATTAACACAAATGCATTATCATCATTAGAACATACTGTATATCCACGATTCGATGGTTAGGATCGGACTTTATCGGTCCCATAGATTATATAGATAGATTATACTGAGATATTGGGAAGCGTATGGAGCCAAATCAAGGCCAAAAGCTTTGCTAATTTGAAAATAAAATTTGAACCTGAAAATTCTTTTTTACAGTTTCAATTTTATTTTTTTCAGTATCAGATCTTTTTTCAGTTTCAAATCTTTTTATTTCAGTTTCAAATCTTTTTTTCAGTTTCAAATCTTTTTTTTCAGTTTCACGTCTTTTTTTTCAGTTTCACATCTTTTTTTTCAGTTTCAGACTTTTGGCCCCGATGTGGCGTGGGGGGCGTGGCATCAACTGAGAGGGGCGTGGCATCATGAGTGACAGCAGAACAGAGAAGGCGGGGGACGTTCTTCAGTCATGTTGCCTTCAGGAAACGTAGGTTGCAGAAGTTATCAGTAGAAGTATGATTCAACACTGTATATACACTATATTCACGTGATTGGCAGTGGAAAAAACTGATATTAGTGACACATTTCTGTTTAAAAAGCTGTTTTACACCGTACTTGGCACCAATCGCAGTATAAAAGCAATAAACTATGCCAGACTGTACAGTTCAACAGCCACACTTTAAAGTTTGACATTTCCCACTTCCACATACTACCAAGTACGGTCTAAAACAGCTTTTTAAACAGAAATGTGTCACTAATATCAGTTTTTTCCACTGCCAATCACGTGAATATGGTGTATATACAGTGTTGATCATACTTCTGCAACCTACGTTTCCTGAAGGCAACATGACTGAGGAACGTCCCCCGCCTTCTCTGTTAAGCTGTCACTCATGATGCCACGCCCCTCTCAGTTGATGCCACGCCCCCCACGCCAGATCGGGGCCAAAAGTGAAACTGAAAAAAAAAAGACGTGAAACTGAAAAAAAAAGATTTGAAACTGAAAAAAAGATTTGAAACTGAAATAAAAAGATTTGAAACTGAAAAAAATAATTTTCAGGTTCAAATTTTATTTTCAAATTAGCAAAACTTTTGGCCTTGATTTGGCTCCATAGAAGCGGTGATCAACGAACTAACCTCAAAACAGCAAGGAATCCCAAATTAGATATACATTGGAATCTCTATAAAGTAAGGTTTATGTCAGTGTTCTTCAACCCCACTGTCCTGCAGGTGTTAGATGTTGCTCTGCTCCAACACACCTGACTCAAATCAGTGGACCATTGGCCGACTAGCATAGACCTTGATGGCAAGCTGATGGTGATGCAATCAGGAGTGCGCTGGGGCTGAGCAACATCTCACACATGCAGGACATTCAGTGGGTCCTGAGGATCAGGGTTGCAGACCACTGGTTTATATAGTTAGAGCTATGTGTCACCATGGCACCAGCTGCCATAAATCCATTCCCGATAAATACAAAATCACCATAGATCACCATAGGAGAAGGGAATATTTGTGGCACCAGCTTCTGTAAGGGCATTCCCAACAAATATGAAGGAAAACTGAGACATTATCCAATGTTAGACATATTCTAAGAAATGCATCCTGATAAAGGAAAGCATGTAATCAGAAGATAAGTGATTTAATCCAGTGACCACTTGATATCCAGGAGCATATTATTCCTAAATTATGACTAAAGGTTGCACGTGCAAAGTCTGACTTAGCGTTTGGTATGCAGCGGCTCTTGGGTTTGGAGCAGAGGAGAGTAGGTGAGGAGCTGCAGTGGTAATTGCACAGTTACAGAGTGAGGAAAGATGCTGTGAAGATCTAATGAGAGCCATCATGAACAGAGGCGCCTATCCAGGGATCTGGGACATAGGTTCAGGAATTATACAAAAAGAGTGTCAACCAAGTGCTTGTTAGCTTTGCGGGCAGCCAGGATTTCCTTCACAGTCGACCAACTAGTGAACCAGGGACCTCAGAGTTGAGGTAAGACCATTAGCAGTCCATGTCTCAGCAGAGGCTGCGAAGTGTAACAAAAAGCAAAACCTCATCACTGCTTTGGATCAATCATGAGCAATGTATTGTTTTGGGCCGCTTTAATGTCTGGATTCACAGACAACAACTCATTTGGAATGAACCTGAACAGTTTGGCGACAGCTATCTAATCTTAATCATGTTTTTAGATTCCTTTATTTTCCTCTGAAGCAATACTGAGCCTGAGTGACCTCATCATTACTGGCTGTAAGAGTCTAACAACATAGAGGTGCAGAAATGTCTATGCTTAGGTGCGCATGCAAGTACGATTTTTTTTTTCTTTTTGTTAAAAATCTTCAAGCAACACATAATTACGGTTCATGTGTTTTCTTAGTCCTTTTGCAATACCTCAGCCTATTTTGTAGGGATGTGTGATAAACTGATTGGCAGACACAGCATACTCGGAGAATGGGCCATGCCTGCAGCGAACACAAGATGTGCCCCTCTTTCTTTTTCCTTTTTGAAGCGAAGGAGATTTTTGCCAAGAAGTCTGTCCTACAAAAGTAAATATATCATCAGAAAATGCAGCACTAATTTTGGCTGTATGAAGCTGTTAAACCGTGTTATGTATCTTTCTGATGCATCAACGATAACAAAAGCAGCCAATGCGATATTTGCTGTGCCGCAGTGGTCAGAGGCCTGTGAACAACAGCAGAGACGTCAAGGTAACTGTTTGACCTTTTCTTTTATAGCTCTTTTTTTCGGTTGACGCACATAAACACATGCACTCAAAGAGAACATCTGACCCCAGTGGTAGCTCTTCTGTTAGGAGTAAGACGGAGGCGGATGTCACTCTGTTGACTCTGAGTGATGTAAGCCCGAGATGAGCCTTGCAGATTAGGACCGAAGACAAACAAAGGCTCCTGCCAAGATGAGCCACAGTGTATACAGATTAATATAACAATACAGCCACACGAGCGCTGCCGTAAACCATTTGCATAACTTCTTTTAATGTGTTTCGGAAAATTTCCTCGCTTTGCTAAGAGGATATCCCCACAAGGAAACGTACACTTAGGTGGTCCGCTCCAGCCGACATCAGTTGTTTACCTTGACCCAACCGAGGAACAGAGAAGCAGAAGCAAGCCGAGAGTGACGTGTTGCCTTTGACAGCACCATACATGTTCCTGTAGCTCCTACACAAACGCACAGACGTGTAAATGAAAACTAGAACTAAAGCACCGAATACAGATCTTCATGCGACTGTGTAGTGATTCACTGAGGCACATTTTACTCCTGCACGTCGTGCTGCAAGCCTGAAATGAAGCTGACAACACAAAATGCTAGATATTATGGCTTCAAACTGTCTCCAGTTTAATACAGTTCAAACTAAATGTAGAAATCACTGATTGTTCTTTTGTTTAATCAGTATCTTGAATGTTGTCAAATTCGTCAAGGGGGTGCAGTATCTTTATAATCTCTTGATCATTTATTTCACTCCGCGAAAGCCTTTTTGGTCGTGTTCAGTAATTTTGGATATTTTGTGAAAACAATAAGGTCCTAAATATTTTGGTTTAATTTTCCTTTATTTCTGAATACATTAAGGATTTTTCCAGGCGTGCCAGCAGATCTGTCCTGGACTGTAGATCTGAAATTCAAATTTTCAAAATATGTTATTAATACCCAAAGGGGAATAATTGTTGCAGTACTCATAATTTAAGTCTCTTCAGAAGTTTATTACTGTGGGCAGAAAAGATCTCCTGTTGACGAACTGTGGGTTAGTTTTGGCAAAACCAGATCTGGGCTAATCAAATTTACTCAGGTTGATAATTAACAAAAGCAGAGGGAAATCTCTTGTAATAGTTAGCAGACTTTTAAGATAATTCACAATTGATTATTCCTGAATGAAAAATTACATTGGAACATACGATTTTGTGACATAAACCAGATGAATCTCTGAAGCCAAGGATGCAGGTCACTTCAAGGTCTGAGATTGTGTCCACACTGGTCCAGTTTCCTTTGAAACTCTGTAACTTTTGTTTAAGTCGGGTCTGGCACCCACATTGCGCCTGAACCTTAAAAACAGAAAGGTTTTGATCATTCTGCAGACGTGGGTTGAGTTCAGCTGTTGTGCAGCTAAAGTCTGCGTGTAATAAAGCTGCTACCACCTACATGCGTTAAATAAGACTATAAGAACAATCTGCAGCAAAGTTTGTCTCCTGTGGAATTTTCTGCCTGTTCTCACTTATACCCACAGTGGGCACGGATGTTCTTATTATGTGCTTTACATGGGAGGAGGGCTTCTCCACCACAGATCTGAAATGCTAGCACAATTGCTGCTTTTATCATACATACAGTATTTTTGTCCATTTAGAGAATTTATCATCAGAGTAGTTGACTGATCCTTTAATATGACAACAATACCAGATTCATTTAGTCTCTTATGCAAACATCAAAACAAAAAAACAAAAAAAAAACGTGTCAGAAAGTCAGAACGAAGGTCTAGAGTTTGGGTTTAAGCCTGAAAGGCCATGTTTTTCCCATCGAATCTATTACGTTGTTTTCTCCGCTGCTTTCATCATCAAGTCCTTGCAGGTGTCCCATCTGCTGACCTTATCTCTGGCATTCAACCTTTAACCTCTCACACCTGGACGACTCCTTTACATACCCTCGCCGCCCCTTGACCCGTGACTGTCGATCATCTGAGGGTCACCCGTTAAAAGCATTCGCAAAGTAAAATCTCTTGTAGCTCGTGGTGCTGAAAGCAGTGGCTCATAAATCAGGGAAGCACCCTTTAAAGAATGGTGCACCCATAGAGCTTATCTAGACTTAAAGGCCTAAGATTAAAGTCATCCTAAAAGTTGTCATTTAAAAGTACAATAAAGAAACATGAAAAAGAGATGACGGCCTCTTTTAATTCAAGTATCTGGACATTATGTAAAAATCCTCCAGGTCTTACCAGGTCTATAATTATACCGTAAAGGCTTGTGTGAACTGCAACAAAATACTTTGACATTTAGATAAGCACATGACGTATAAGACCTTGTGTAATACGTAATGAGTTTATTTAACACAAATTGAGCCCGAAAAACAGACCCAAAGGCAGTCTAAGAAACTCATAGCACGCTCTTTGTCCTTCCATAAGAACTAAGAGGGAAAGTGTCAGCCAGCCGCAGCTGATCAAATTAAATGGATGAATTGATCATCAGCGAGTGTAGCTAAACCGGACGTTTTAAAAAGTTGGCGGGTCTGGAGCATTCAGGTCTGGGTTAACAGTAAGCCAAGGAGGAAAGACATGAGGCAACAGCATCATCTTTCATCTGCCAGATGGAAGCTTCGGGCTAATCTTCATGACTGAAAGCTGCTCTGTGTAGTGGCGCCTTTAAAGTAGGGTTAGCAGTGTTTAGATGGCATCATGTCTCCTGATAGCAAGGTGCCCCCACTGAGTTATTTCCAGTTTACACAGCAAAGGCTGCACTTGGTTGGGTGTTTTTGTCTGTTTGTAACAGATGGTGATGAGGTATTTACTGAAAATGGTAAAAAAAAGGTTTGAAGTCATGTCAAATCACCTAACCTAATTTTAAAATTATTGGGATTGAAAAAATGAAAGTTCTTTTTTTACTCATCATCTGTTAGACAGTTATTCAAAATACTTGAGGAATATACTAATTGATGAATCATCAGTAATTAAGTAACCCTGATTTCTTCCTTACCCTTTTAATATTCAACTGACCATTAACTGATTACAAAGTAACACGTAACTGCTGAAAAAAACTGAATCCTAAATCCTTCATTAGGTAATAGCTAATACATGTTTTTCCCCCCATCAATTATAAGGCCATGAAGGAAATGTTTTGATCCTTATTATAAAGTTTTAAGTAAAAGCTTGGATTAAAGTTTGCAACCCATTTATGATGTTTCTATAATAAAACTGTATATGTTCTGTATGAACTTATTTTAACATCGGTGGAGTGACTCAGTTCCATCATCTGTGATGGATATGTTGTACTTTATGAGCAGGCAGACTGTAGAATGAGCTTTAAAGGACAGCTGATCTATTTGTGGGACATCTCTTTCAAGTTAAGGTATCGAGGACCACCAGTGCGCTACACTTCTAATGTGGTCAGAAGTGCAGGAGAAGGGCGGGGGGGGGGGGGGTCTGCAGTTCTGGCACTGAGACGCACTTGAAATCCTCTCCATACTGGTAGATGAAAGAGTATGAAACTCTTGCTCTGATCAACTCCTGCACCTGACACACACTGAGCTAAGCATCATCAACGTTTGTCATCCTGTTTTACTGTTTACAGACTTTTTTTTGTTCTCTTTTTTATTTAATCACATCTCCCCCCTGTCCTCTCTGGCGGGCAGGAATTACTTAAATCGTATTCTGCGAGACTGAGTGAGGTTTGGCGCTAATTCCAGCCAGACCATGCACAGCTGTTTTATGGTTTCTTTCCACCTCACTTGCTGATGTGTGGCGGTGACATATATGATAAAATAAAGGTGACGAGTTGGGTGGGGTTCTGAGTTTGTGTGGAATAAGTCAGAACTGAAAATGAATTGGTAGTATGCCAGTTTATAGCTTTCAGTTACTTTAAGCTGCTCTCTCCCCAGAGTCAACCAGAGCCTAAAACGATCATATAGTTGTTTTTTTTTTCTTTTTCAACATTGTGGTTTACAGTGTGAGTGTTCACCCTGTAGCCTGGTCAATCATGCCATTAACTTCGAGAAAATTCTCTTTAATGAAATGAGTCTGGTCGCCCCGTTGGTGCAGAACATGCCAAACCAATCCCAACGGGGCATGGGTGGGCCTCATACAATGACTTCTGTTGATTGTAGTCCGGTTTTAGCACCGCCCACGTAACCTCCTTCATTTCTCTGACTGGTTACATGCCTTTCCAATGGTAGAGTCAATTCCTTCCAAGTCCGTTGGTACTTCCACCTGGCTGGCCTGGTCTCTACTGACCCCTTCCTGGCAACACCAATATGTGATGATTGTAAAATAAGCTCAATGGACCCTAAGGAATTGGCTAAAAATGTCCTTTGTTGTTTTAGTTTAGATAAAAAGAATTCTGACCCTTTGAGCGAAGATGCTCAGGTCCATTATTGACGACACAGCGCCAAATTGATAATCTACAAAAAAAGAAGGGACAGACATTAAAGGGATTGTGACATGAAAAACACATTTTTCTTGATTTTTTGTGTTTTGTTGGGTGTCTTGACATCAATTACACCCAAAAAACAACGAACTTTTAACATTCAGTGTATTGTGTGCTTTCTGGGATTTTCCGCATAACTATGCAAAAACGGCGCATGTGGTTTGGTGGCGGATCGTTACGTAACGATCCGCTAAATCACCGCCCCCTCCACCCAGCTCCCTGTCTCCTCTCCTCTCCAGCGCACCATAAAGGCTGATTTATGGTTCCGCGTTACACCGACGCAGAGCCTACGGCGTAGGGTTACGCGGCGACGCGCACCATACGCTGAACCCTACGGCGTAGGCTCTGCGTCGATTTAACGCGGAACCATAAATGAGGCTTAACACGCCTCTTTTGTTCTAATCACCGGAGGAAAACTGCTAAGAAGACCCGCGGCCACTGACTGGACTTAAGATAAGGGGACAGTGCTGCTTGCATGCCTTTATTTTTATGATTGTTTGCTGTGGTTCGCCCTCCTGCTTTTCCGTGCATGCTTCGCCTGTCGCTCCGACGCCGCTGTGAGCGTATGGCTGGAGGAGGAGGAGGTTTGGAGGAGGAGCGGAGCAATGATTGACAGGAAAGGGGGGAAAGGAAGCATTTTTCACGGCGCAAAAAAACACTGTAATAAAAAGCCAGGAAAAGATTACTAGAGTGAAGTTTTTCTTGTTACACTCTTTTAGACACATTTGAGGGATGTTGCCCAAGACTTTTAATAGTGTTAAAAGCATGTTAAAAATGATGTCACAATACCTTTAACAACTTATCTCCGCTTGCTGGTGCTCCATGACCAAGACGAGCAGGGTTTTAGCGCTCTGACGTCATTCTTGGCTGGCACTCTCGGTTACAAATTCCGGGTTTTCGTTCTTAGATTTTGGGTTTTGCTTCACAAAACATATGGAGGAAGGAACAAGGAATTGATGCCATCCAGGTTTCTCTAAAATTAGTTAAGTAATGTCTGGCCTTCATACGGGAATGCATGAATGTGCAAATGCAACAGTTTGGTAACGTCAGTGATGCTGCGAGGAGGCTAATAATATCAACTTATGAAATAGTTTTTAACAGCTGATGTTCATCAATCAGGCAGAGGCAGCGTTGAAGCAAAATGTGTGCAGTTTCATTTTGTGCAGGGACACATTTTGCTTGACAGGGGAAAAAAGTCAACATACTACAAATCATGAAGAGACGGTTTATGGTAAAGGTAATGTATGGGTAAGACAGTTGTTACAGGAAAGATGAGAGCAGGCCTCTGGGAATATAGTCAAAGTAATGTCACCGACAGTTGTGGATACACAACCATGTGTCACTGTGTGTCTGGAAAGTGAGCGGGCCACCAGGCATCCAGACATGGTCTCTGCTTTGAGCTTAATACAACTGATTGGACTCTGATCAGTCCCTGGTAATACTTAAGGCTTCAAAGACGCCACCTCCACAGCTGCCAGTAGTCATTTCCGACCCCAAGAGTCCCAGCCCTGGGATTCAAAATAGTCGGAGTTTCCACATTCTTGTCATTTCTAAGTCATTAAAAAGGGTAAAAGAGCAACATGCAGTGAGACCGTGTTCACATCATGTATAAATCTTTGGAGCACTTACATGCTGAAGTGTAAGTCAAAAAGATATCTTTAGTTCTTTTTTAAATAAATTACACAAGTAATGAAAAAACTACAGATTGGAGCCTGATGTTTTGAAATAAATAAACCTGAATATATGACACCAAAGCAAATATCTGTAACATGTTTGTCAGAAATGTGTCCCTGGTGACCTCGTCCCACTCTTTGTGCATCACTCTGTATTTTTCTCCCTCCACCCAGGTGAGCTCATACACACTTCTTACTGTCAGCACCTTACAATTACACCATGTGACCCCCCCTGACACACACACACACACACACACACACACACACACACACACACACACACACACACACACACACACACACACACACACACACACACACACACACACTTTGTTCAGACAAACACTTTGTTCAGACAAACACTTTGTTCAGACAAACACTCACACCGTCGTCTTTTGAAGACACATATCGCAAAACATTTGACCACAAAAAAGAGTTTGGAGGACAGAAAAAGCTAATATGTAGTTCAAAGGCTGGAAACTGGTGGAAGAAAAATGACTGAGCAAAGTTTGCAGATCTTTGTGGTGCTGTTGCATTTTACGCTGCTCTCCTTGGCTCATCAGCAAGAAAGGTAAGAAGGTTTGTTAAAAATGTAAAGAAAAAATTGTTTGAATAAAATCCAATTTAGTGATTGTGTAGAAGCTGGGTTTGTTTCTTTCTCTGTATTTAATATTTGCAGCTTTTTCGTAGAACAGTGATGCTAAATATTACATAAAAACACCAAGAATCTGTTTACCAGCTGTTATTAACAATTTGTGGGGTAAGAATTGTTTGGTTCTTCGTGGCCTTTTCCAACACAGCGTATGCAATTTATATCTTCAAATCAGGTTAAAGCCACCTGGGCAGTGTGGATTAGAGGTGATTTAAGAGAAGCGTTGTTTACCATTAAGAGCATTGTGCCTTTGTTTATCACAGCAAATAAAGTTGGATAAACTCCCACAGTTTACAGCTCTCTTCAAAAGCTTCCAGTCTGCTGGATCAATTAAAAAACAAACGGTTATATGAGGAAGACTAAGATGTGAGGATGTGTAATCCCAGATGTAGAGGAAACTCTAACTGAAATAAATATAAGCTATCAAAACTCAGTCAGAAAAATTTAATTCAGACCAAAGCCTATAATGTCCACAGAGGAATTTAAATGAAATATCGAGTCCCAAGTTGTTAAAATGGAATGTAATATGAGAACCGAATTCTGATTTAAATTACATTTTAATTTTGAATTGATAAAAAGGTAGAGTTAAACTTTTTGGAAAAAATTAGAGAAACACAGGCATGTATACATTGTTTAAGTCTTGTTGGTGGGATTTTATGGCCAACGTTTTGTTTTTCTTTTTTGTTTAGGTGACAGTGTACCTGAGATCATTCATTCAATTATCTGATAGCTACCCTGCATTTTAGTCCACCGGCCTTACTACGCTAATTTTTACAAACACATTTCAGACCATTTGTTTGTTTTTATGTGTTATGCTTCCATGAATGTTATTCGATATCTACTGTAGGATACGGCTGTGCTGCAATCTACCCTATATCGATGTGCATACATTAACTGCATAAATTAACTAAAGAAACTCTTTATGATGTCAGTCAGAGATATCTGAAAAGTAGTTTGAAGCCCCTTTTTCAGACGTTGTTGGTAGCCATCTTGGCTTTGGCTGATTCTATTAAACACTGGCTGATCCTAAATAGGCACCATGGCAAAACCGACTATCTTTTTAGTCGATTGCAACATGCCCACCTTTGCTCTGTTAACACAAGATAACTATTTCAGCTTAGCTAGTACAAACCTACGATTTCAATTACCTTACATTTGAATCAAATCTGTCCATTTAGCATTATTTCTTATGTTGTTTTGGTTTTGGCAGAGACAAAACAAGATCTGCTGGAATTCTGGCCAAGCAACAGAGCTACCGCTAGCCGGATGGCCGAAACTAGCTGTCATCCAGCTAGGTAGTCCTGCAGTAGCAGCAGCCAGACTGCAGCTACTTGTCAATCTTTACCCTGAGCCAAACAGCTGCCTTGGCTGCAATATCAGAAAACAATGGATGAAGCACTAAGTCACATGATCCACTGTTTTATGGAGAACGATTTTGAATCTGTTTGGTGGGTAGCCATGTTGCTCAGGAAGCCAAGATAACATGCCCACTGTATGTCAATTAAAGTTCGCTTTGACTGATCTACTCCTTCAGCTGATCATTGCTGAAATATCTCTAGAGCTGCTGGAAGACATTTACAGCAGAATACAGGCTACCATTTAGCAGACTGACTCAAATCAAAAATCTCTGTCACGTGGTACCAATGGCTGGTTGCGTCGCTAAGTGCAGTAGCATGGCAGTTACAGATGAAGAACTGATAATGGTTAGCCATTGGGTGAGCCTTCTGTCAATGCAATTATATTAGAAATAGATTTATTTAAAATTTTTATACAAACTCTCCTGATGTGGTACGAAAAAAATGTCCCTCCTTCGGAGTTGTCATGGATGTTAACATTAAAAAACTGACACCAAAATTGTTTTTTGGACCAGGCTGTAAATGTACTTAGGCTATTTCTGTTCTTAAGCTGGACATTTTAACATGGGAGTCAATGGAGAACGACACACCTATGCAGCCACCTTTTACTGTAGTTCTGCATGAACTTTATCATGGAAGATGGTTGGTGTTTGTGCCAGATTGCCCCCCAGCTGCTGCTGTAGCTGCTGCTGCCTGGATGCACTGATATGGCAGGCAAAGCTAAAGGCTGCTAGCTCCAGGCGAACCATCAGTGCCCCAGGACCCTTCTAGGCCAACTTCGAGCTCATTGTGATGGTCTGTTAACTGCAGATTATGAGTGATTATGATAATGCTCTCATAATTGCTTATAATCAGCAGTTATTGGAGTAATAATTATGCTCTCTCGATTCAAGTTCTCACATGTCAAGTTCAGTAGCTAAAGTAATGACAGCAAGATATTTGAAGCCATAGAAAGAAATGTAGCTGTAGCTATAGCTGCTACTGAATAAAAGAACAAATTTAACAAAAGAACAAATTTGACCGATTTTTTTTTATGTCAAGGTATCAAACCACTTCATTCATATGTAGTGTCTGACAAGCTTAAAAGACACTATGTAGCCAACAGAAATACAGCCATCATGCCAGTCTTTTCCGTTCCCTCAATCGTTTGAGCACTCTGTGCTAATTTTTAACTGATTTTCTGTCGTAGCCTACACCTGTTCTTTTTTGGTTTTGGTTATTTCTCTCTCTTTCGACCAACACAGGTTTTTCGGGTGGTTGGTGCATTCTCAGCCACTAAGGTCATTTATTTTACCTACGCAACCGACCATGGACAACTAACGGTTTTATTAAAACAATTGGCAGCGGGTTCTTTAGTTTTTTGTGCCTCATCCTCCATAGATGACAGATAATATTTATACGTCTCAAAAAAAATGAGAGTTGAAATGTTAAGATTGAAGCTTAATGACAATACGTAAATCATCTTACACTCTTGTCCCAGCCTCCACAGGTCAGTGGACGTTCCGCTAAAACACACTTGGGATCACGAACAGCTGGGACTGTGTAGCTATGATCAGACCACTTCCTGTTGTTTTGGATGGAGGATCGTAAACGGCATTTGTGATCGTAAGTCATTCCGCAATTCAGTGAGCACACATCGACACGACGACATAGCGAAAGCCAGAATATCAACACGAGAGAAGAAGAATACGAACAACAAAGAAGGAACTGGAAGAACGGCAACCCAGAAGTGTGTGTAGCGCCATATAGCATCGCTGAGTCAAACGCACCTCACTCAATAATCGATTGTCTTCTCGCGCATGTATACTTGGATTTCTCTGAAACTCCAGCTTAATCCTTAGCTAGATTGTTGCCAATAGCTTGATTTAGATGTGAATGTGACCACGCTGACTGTTTTAAGCTAATGTCGTCATGAATAAACCCAATGAATACAACGTGCCAGACAACAAATGCCAGGTAAGCATCTTGCTGGTGGAAATAGCTGAGCATTTTGCTGTTGAAGAGCCATTTGGACTCGATACATGACCCCAAAAAATGTTCATGTTACTTTGTGCCTGGTGGATTCATTAACAGGCAACTGATAATATTAAATTCTGTATAGTCACCAATCAGTTTTACTCATTACCTTGCACACAAAAAAACTATTAATGATGCATCTGTTTGGACGGTTATGTTATAGTCACGTGTGTTTAGATTTTCTGTCTTTTGTGCTCCACAGCGGTGTGCAGGAAGCCCTGTGTAAATGGAAAATGCGTGGGACCGGACAAGTGTTCGTGCTTCTCAGGTTATAAAGGACCGCGATGTGATGAAGGTGGAGTGTAATTAATAAAACTGTTGCCAGCCTTATGTTTTTCATTTCTTGTCCATTACCTGTGTCCTTCTGCATCACTTACCACAAGGACTTAAAACCTATTGCTCAAATAATGTTCCATATTAACTCCAGATGTGAATGAGTGTGGTTTGTTGGAGAGGCCGTGCTCCCAGCGCTGCATGAACACAGACGGTAGCTATCGTTGTTACTGTGAATCTGGATACACACTTAGCGTGGATGGATACACCTGCATTAGTGAGTAATTTTCTTTTTCAAACAAACACTCAACATGTGCTAGGTAATATCTTAAAATGCAAATGATGAATACATGTTTCTCAGGGTCCATAACTTTTGCTTAGGTCATCAAAAGTGATAGCAGCAAAGCCTAGCAGTAAAAATATATATTTCAAGGGCATAAATTAGCCTAGGTTTGTAATCTATGTGAGGTTACTAAGTGTTGGGCTTGAATGTTGCAGGGTCTACTGTGTGGTGGCACAACAGCATGTGTGTGTCATCCTCTGACCCGTCCTTTAGCCACTGTTTGTCCCCATGTCTTGCAGTAGAGAATGCATGTTTCTTCCTGCGCTGCCAGTTTGGTTGCCAATTGCAAAGACGGGGAATTGTTCGCTGTCTGTGTCCACCCGGCCTCCACCTGGCTGCTGACAGCAGGACCTGTGAAGGTAATGTTACTTCAGGAATAACTCTCAGTGTATCACTGGGGTTATTCAAGATTTAGCTTTTGGCCTCAAATCCGATTAAAACTTTGTGTGGATTTAGTCAGTTAACTTGTTAGATTCTTCTGGGAAGGATTCTAGGAGCTATTAAGCTGCTCTCTATGAATCAAATGTGTTATAAAGGTCTAAATAATTTCGTTGTTTTTTGTTTGTTTGTTTTTGTACCTTCTCTGGTTCTTTGTCCACTCTAATCAGTGTCCCAGTAGACAGACATTCAATGGAAGACAGAAAAAAACTAACCAAAACAAATAGTATTAGATTATTAGACCCCCAAACAGTATTTCATAGATGAATGAAACAAATTTTAATAAAAGGGCAGTGTCAACTAAATTAACAAGACTTAATTCGAGAATGAGAGGTCATTCATAATGTTGCCCATAAAGTTTGAATAAAACATTTTTTACCTATTTCTAAGAAATGATTGCAAATAAAAAGAGGACTAAAAGAAGAAGATGTTTCTGAAAACAAAATTAGTCCAACTTTATGGGCAACACAGTGAAAACAGTTTTCAAATATCACACACAGTAAGCAACATATATGGTAATACGGTAAGGAACAATAAAATTCTTACCAAAATATGTTCATCTGAACACATTTATTTCTACACTATATCTCTTACTGAGTTTTTTTTTAAAGTAAGTACATTTTATTAGGGCCCGAGCACCTTCAGAGCGAAGGCCCTATTGTATTTGCAGGAATTTTTATTATTATTATTATTATTATTATTATTATTATTTTCCTGACAAAGTGAAGGCCTTTTTGCCCCCCTTAACATGCCCAAAAAGTCACCAAATTTTGCACCCTAGTCAGGCCTGGCGAAAAATTTGATATTTAAAGGTTTGCATTAATGGGCGTGGCAAAATGGCTCAACAGCGCCCCCTTGAAAACTTTGTGCCTCAAGCCCCACGATACGGTTTGACGTACATGCACGAAAATCGGTACACACCTGTATCATGGGACAACTTAAACAAAAGTCTCTTGGGGTCATGCCCGAAAGCGAACAGGATGTCGGCCATTTTGAATTAGTCGTGTCATTTTGGCGAAATTTATGCCATTCCTTCGAAAGTTAATTCAGCCCGAACCGTAACGTGCCCCCAAGTGTGTTATACATCAAAATGTGCGTCTCCATCCTGCGACAACACGCATTACTTTTCTCTTTCAAAAGCGTTACCGTGGCGGCGCTAGACGCCAAAAAGCGCGCCCACCCTTCATCTGATTGGTTCGACAGAAAAAAACTTTGTGCCTCAAGCCCCATAATACGGTTTGACGTACATGAACGAAAATCGGTACACACCTGTATCATGTTGCAACTAAAAGAAAAGTCTCTTGGCGCCATGGCCGAAACCGAACAGGAAGTTGGCCATTTTGAACATTCTGAATTAATTGCGTAATTTTGGAGCAATATATGCCATTCCTTCGAGAGTTAATTCAGCCCGAACCGTATCGTGAACCCAGATGTGTTATACATCAAAATATGTGTCTCTATCCTGCGACTACACGCATTACTTTTCTCTTTCGAAAGTGTTACCGTGGCGACGCTAGACGCCAACAAGCGCACCCCCCCTTCATCTGATTGGTCCATATTTGATAGTTCCCCAAAAGGCACCAAATTTGGCATGCAAGCCAGGCCTGGCGATAAATTTGATATTTCATGGTTTGCATTAATGGGCGTGGCAAAATGGCTCAACAGCGCCCCCCTGGAAAACTTTGTGCCTCAAGCCCCACAATACGGTTTGACGTACATCCACGAAAATCGGTACACTCCTGTATCATGGCACAACTTAAAGAAAAGTCTCTTGGAGCCATGGCCGAAACCGAACAGGATGTCGGCCATTTTGAATTAATTGTGTAATTTTGGCGCAATTTATGCCATTCCTTCGGCAGTTAATTCAGCCCGAACCGTAACGTGCACCCAGGTGTGTTATACACCAAAATGTGCGTCTCCATCGTGCAACACCACGCATTACTTTTCTCTTTCAAAAGTGTTACCGTGGCGACGCTAGACGCGAAAAAGCGCACCCACCCTTCATCTGATTGGTCCATATTTGATAGTTCTCCAAAAGTCACCAAAATTTGCATGCAAGCCAGGCCTGGCGATAAATTTGATATTTAATGGTTTGCATTAATGGGCGTGGCCTAACGGCTCAACAGCGCCCCCTAGAATACTTTTCTCTGCCATAACTTTTGAATGGTTTCACATAGAGAGTCGTGGGTGGTGTCATGGGACTCTGTAATGAGTCCTTAAGCTTCGTTGGCCTTAATTAGCCCCGCCCCTTCTTCTGATTGGTTGTCCCGATTTTCTGCTATAACTTTTGAATGGTTTGACATAGAGAGTCGTGGGTGGTGTCATCAGATTCTTTATGGAGTCCTTGACCTTCATTGGCCTGAATTAGCCCCGCCCCTTCTTCTGATTGGTTGTCCTTTTTTTATAATAAAATTGCCGCGAGCCGCCAGTCGCTCTCGCGCTGACTCCCGCTTCCTGATTCAAATGTCTGCCGGCCCCGCCCCCTGACCAATCAGTGGCGAGTAGGGTGATGGCGGCCCGCCCCCCGACCAATCAGTGGCGAGTAGGGTGATGACGGCCCCGCCCCCCGACCAATCAGTGGCGAGTAGGGTGATGACGGCCCCGCCCCCCGACCAATCAGCTCCCTGTAATGTGGTGACTTCAGAAATATTCCCGGCTCAGCCCGGTTACAACCTTGGCAGAATGGTTACAGAAAAAGTAACAATTTAAATAGTAGGGTTTTACTAATATTTATAACTTACAAATATTTAAAAAATTAGGAAAAAAAAGTTCCAGACATTTTATCGCTATGTTGGTCTGTCCTAAGCCAGTAGGTCAAATAAAAGGAATAGCTGAGACTTAGCTCAGCCAGATTATTGCGGTCTTTGCTGCCAGAGGTCGAGAGTTCAAGCCTGGCTTGATATGCCAAAATTTTTGTCAGCAATTTTTGTGTTTTTTTTACATCAAAATGTTCGTCTCTGTCCTGTGACGGCGCACATTACTTTTCTCTTTCCCCTTCTTCTGATTGGTTGTCCCGATTTTCTGCCATAACTTTTGAATTTGAGTGGAGTTTGCGCGCGCAGCTCCCGCGGGGGGAGGGGCTGATGTTCAGCGCGGCCGCCATCTTGGTCGAGGCGCCGCATTGACTGCCTGAGAACGTCGGACGTGGCCGCCATCTTGGATCGGTATCGCTTTAACTCTAGAGCGTTCACTTCTATTGTGGAAGGAGGTGTCTGCATAAGTAAAATAACTATAACTCACTTGATTTTCAACCGATTTTCACGCGGTTTGTTTTGTTACAAACGGCAGACATGTAGCTATGATACAGGATGCTTGATGTACGTTAAATATGCAAGCTTTCATGCTAAAATACGTTCTGCAGGTAGTCACACTTCAGGTATACACACACACACACATATATATATATATATATATATATATATATATATATATATATATATATATATATATATATATATATATATATATATATATATATATATATATACACAGACACACACACACACAGACACACACACACACACACACAATATACACAATACAAAGTACAGTATAGCATATTAATGAATGTATAAATATATTTGAATAACAGAGATAACAAGCTTAAAAACAAAAAACATAACGGATGACAGCATACAATTGTCATAATGGAGAAAAAAAAGAAACATTTGGAAGGAGTGTGTGTGTGAGGAATTGTATATTAGTGTTATAAATTGAAATTATATAATAATGCAATCGCTATGATATATAATTTTACAATATAATATAGTCAAAAATATATTAAATGAAGCAACATACAATGCAATAATACAATATGCTATATTACTGGGTACGCTAATATGAAATAACAACATGTAATATAATATGGTATAATAGATTAATATAATATCATACATTCTGGACCATGAGATACAGCTGTACTGTATGATCGTCGTTCATTTGAGTGATCTGATTTTTTTTTTCATGGTTTGCATTAATGGGCGTGTCCTCACGGCTCAACAGCGCCCCTTAGAATACTTTTTTCTGCCATAACTTTTGAAAGGTTTGACATAGAGAGTCGTGGGTGGTGTCATGGGACTCGGCATTGAGTCCTTGACCATAATTGGTGACAATTAGCCCAGTCCCTTTTTCTGATTGGTTGTCCCTATTTTCTGCTATAACTTTTGAATGTTTTGACATAGAGAGTCGTGGGTGGTGTCATGGGACTCTGTAATGAGTCCTTGATCTTCTTTGCCCTGAATTAGCCCCGCCCCTTCTTCTGACTGGTCGTCCCTTTTTTCTGCTATAACTTTTGAATGGTTTTACATAGGAAGTCGTGGGTGGTGTCATTTCTGATATGCTTATGGGGGGCGGTTGACGTGAGTGCGAGGGCCCGTTCATTGCTGCTTGCAGCTTTAATTGATATTGCACCTTTCACAGATGTGAGTCAGAAAGTGCTTCACCAGATAAAAACAATACAAAAGAAGACATAGAGTACATCAAAAACACAGGATTCAAAAAATAAGAAATAAACAAATAAAACCATTTGTCAACTAAAAGCCTGTTTCAAAGAAAAGGCAGCGAATCGATTGAGGCAGAGTATTCCTAGGTGCTTGTGCTGCAAAGGAGCGATCACCCACGTGTTGAAACGGGTTTTTGGGACCACCCCTGCTGACCAAAGATTGCAAGTTGGGATTTAAGATTATAGTAGGTCAAAAATATAAGAAGGAGCCTGACCATTCAAAGCTCTAAAAGTAAGGGTCAACATTTTTAAATGTCTTTCTATTTAAAAGGATATATATTTGAAGCACTTTTCCATGCTGGTTTGGCTGATGTGGTATGTACACTGTAACATTTTTTAACATGTCTTATGACAAGAAACAATTTCCAATGCGAAACCTCTTTTTTTCGTGTGGGAACAGCTTTTGAAAGCCTTAGCAATTCCTGGAACAAGACCCCAAATCTTGATATACTGATTCGGAGGCAGATGCAGGGCAGGAGCAAAGCAGGGAACAAAGACCTAGATTGAAGCATTTTTTCCCGTAATCATCATTTGGAATTTGTGATCACTGGCAAACAAAGCTTGGATCGCTGTCAAGGACACTGGGAATATCAAGAATGCAGGATTATGGGTTTTACCAAAACATGGCTGCAGAAAACTACTCCAAGACTCCAACGCCTCTTTACCCAGATTTTCACATTACACAGTTATAAATAGACTGTACACAAAGCAGTGAGAGTTGCACAGGATGGAGGGCAGTACATGCTCATAATAGATGGTAAAATCCTGGATAACTGTTGGTGTAATCTGCCAAGAGAGTTTACTTTCGTGTTATCTGCTGATGCTTATATGAAGGCAACAGCTCAGATGCTTTATTAAAATACAAAAATGCTTTATTTTATTATGATGGCCAAGAATTAGACACTTCGCTAAAGAAAATCTATTTGCCAAGTAATTTCTCTTGTAACACATAAATAACATTGAAGGGTTGATAGAATCATTTAAAATTAAAGTAAATTGAACAGAGTTTACACTGATAGGAGATTGAATTTGCACAGATGATCAAAACAGACATGCCTGTGAAATGAGTAAAACAGGGATGTAAACATGGCATACTCTGCCTGATGACAACACCAGAACAGTTTTGTTCCATGACTTTTACAAGTTTAGCACAGAGTTCTCCTTTCTTGCTTAAAATAACAAAACACATTGCACTGTTTGCCTGTTTGCTTCTGAAAGCTATCAAGATGGAGAGATGGTAGTGCCAGAAACATTACAAGCCTCAATGATCAATATGCAGGATAATAGAACCCCAAAGAAGCTACAAGTACTCGAAGTTGACTATTTTCTTCTTTGCTCTTGAGCATATTTCCCCACAAACTTTTAAAAGGGTTCTTTTTCAAATTTCTAAAAAGCTTCTTCCATCTGTAATGGCTCAGTAGGGAGTTTCAGGCTCTGGGTGTTTATACATTGGGAGCCATTAGTCGCTTTTCCACGACTGAACTGAAAGTCAAGGCTGAGGCCAAGCCAAGCCAGTTGCTTTCCCACTGTCACTTCCAGAGCTTCACAGACACAACAGAGGCAGATGCGATGGACTTCAGTCACCTTTTGCATTGTCTCCCAGAGTTTACTTGTGCCTGTATAAGGCTCTCTCTTCATACTTGTCTTTGCTGTGTACCACTCAACATGCTTTCAACAGCTCCGTCCTTTATTGCATCGTGTGAACCGTCCATTGATCCTCGATCCGACCTTCTTCAGCTGAAACATGACTGAGCAGTTCCTGATTCGGGTCATGATTCTTCCAGCAGTGCTGTCACTTTGACAAACACACCGGATTCCTATAAATCTTTACATTTAAGCAATTTTGCCACTGAAGATTGGAGACGAGCACCAGTTTTAAATTATATTTAAATCTTCTTACCTGGTCTAGTTCCGTATTGGTCTTGGACTCGTTGAGGCTAATTTTGGCAGTTTTCGCCACTGGATAGCCCTCAAGACTAATGTTTTCTGTTGGCTATAAGCACATTCAGCTGTATTCTACTTTACTATATTCAGTGAATGGAGCACTGATCCTGACACAGCTGCAGCAACACCAATGAGACTTGTTCAGGTTCAGTTCATTAACCCAAAAGATTTTGTTCATTTGGACCTCACACAGGACTGATATCCCACCTGATAAAAGTAATGGGTGGTATGATGTTTCCACAACAGCACAACACTATGGGTGGCTCACAGGCACAGCGCAGTGGGATATTCAGCTCAGTAATGAACCTCAACAGATATATAATCAAATACCTAATAACTCCAAAGGCAAAGGGGTGGAGTTTCATCTAGGCAATTTTAAATTGTACAGAAAAAAGGGGGGGGTCTTGGATAATGTCAACTTTAATGAAAAGAGATTAGCTTTTAAGTATACAATGCCTGGAGACATATTTGGAAGTAGAGCACACGATAACAATCATTTGTTTAATTCATTTATGAATTACAGAATACTAAAGAATCTAATTTATGAAAGTATGTATCCCCCTAAATACAAGACTTGCAGTCGAGCTCCAGTGCAATTTGGATGGGTAATGTTACAGAGACTCTACTACATGACTGGAATCCACCTTGCATATCGAATTGAGTTTACTCTGGACATAATTCCTTTCTAGTGAGTGTTGGACTCAGGCAGGACGGCATTTCTTTATTTATTTTTTTTACAAAATTGGTTTCTAACTTTTACGAACAGAATTGGAACTGAAATATGGAGGGTTTCCAGATCGGTGGGCTCAGTATTTCATTTTTGCCTTTTGCAGATGATGTGGTCATGTTGGCTTCACTGAGCAGAGACCTGGAGCAGACAGTGGAGTGGTTTGCAGCCAAGTATGAAGCAGCTTGGATATAAAATTTGCAAACTGTATTCTAAAGACTTAGCGCTCTGAAAGAAAAGGTGGATTGCCCACTCTAGGTTGGGAAAGAGTTGGTGCCAAACGTGGCAGAGATTTAGTGTCTCGGGATCTTGTTCATACACTGGGCTAAAATCGAGCGCAGGGTCTGTAGGCAGATTAGGGAGTCCACATCACTGAAGATGTTCTATTTGTCTAAAATGGTGAAGACAGATCTGAGCTGAGATGGAAAGCTGAAAACTTGCCATTCCATCTACTTTCTGTCATCATGAGATGTGACAAAAAGAATGAGGTTTGCAAATGCAAAAGCATCCAAAATGGACTTCCTTCAAAGTTTGGTTGAGCTTGTGTCAAGGGATAGGATGAGTAGCCCAAGCCAACCATGGCTCTGGTCAGACAAGGTGATCGCAGCATCATTCTATAGGGATTTCTTTAAACGTTTTTTTCAGACAAGTAAGGTAAGGAAAAAAGACATCAGCATCAGGCTGAAGAGACAAAAGATGATTACCCAAAGCATACCACCAAGCAAACACATGAATAGCTTCTGGAAAAATGAAGAGACTAATCAAAGAAGAGTTTGGATCATAGACTATATAACAATGGACGACCGTTTCGTTCATGTTACTTATTGGTTTCTGAAGACCGGTTTTGAAGCCTGTTGTTCTTCAGAGCACAGCCATGTTGCTTAGCAAGCCAATGGGATCACGCTCACTTCATATCAACCCCCAGTGAAATATTTGCAGAGCTGCCATCAGACATTTACAGCAGGATATGTCAAATGACATGTTGACTCGATAGCGAAATCAAATATGACGGCCGTCTTTAGCCGATGCTGGAATCCAGCAAATGGGTGGTTGCTTCACAAGGGGCAGTAGCATGACGAACATACTATATTTTTGAACCTCTAGAGTTGGACATTTTAACATGAGAGTCAACGGAGATTGATTCGCTTTTGTGGCCACCCCCAGTGGTGGTCAGTCGACTGCAACAAAACTTAGTTCTGCATGAGACTCAATGCAGAAATGAGATGGTTGGTGCTTGGTCTGGATCTAAATCCAATAAAGCACCTCTTGAAAGGCCTAAAAATGGTTGTTCGCCAACCTTCCTCATCCAACGAGGCTGAGCTGCCAAGAATAATGAAAGAAACTTCCAAAGAAAATCTGTGCCAAGCTTGTCAATTTGCTCCTAAGATGATCAAATACTGCTATGAAGGTCCTTCCATATATTACAATCAGTAGGTCAAGCGAGGTAATATTTACAATGTAATATTTTTCTTTGTAAAATGTGAAACAATGTGTGTACACTGGCTAGAAAATATGGATTTAGTTACTTAATGAATAAAGAAGTAACATGGAGAAATCGAAAGGTATTTCTGCCTCATATTTTTTGCTTACGATATCATTTTTGCACAAAGCAAATGACGACCGAAGCCATCCCATTCCCATTACGTCAACCATCTGAAGGGAAGTTACTGATGGAAGTCTGCCATAACAATTATAAGAAGCCTTTAATTAGCTAAAGTATAGAAAAACGTACCCTGGACTCTCATCAGTGTCCGCTTTATGACTCAAGTTCCCCTCGATAACTCAGCCGCAGACAGCTCCTGTCCTGTAATGAGCCAGTCTCTCTCACAGCTGTGCAGGAAAAATTCTCACACTGTGGGAACTATTTTTGTGGGAACTATTTGATGTCCAAGGCAGAATGGCAAAATATCATTTTTTCCACATCACTGCACAGTGATATATATTTTAAACAGATATTGAAAATACACTTCACAGAAGACCAAATTTCTCACATTATTAGTCAAATGTAACACACTTAGCTGCTGTCTTATTTTCTAATTAAATATGAAGATAATGGTTTACCTTTAATGTACACAATATTGTCGCAGATACCTACACTGGTGTTTTCTTCAAGACAATATATTTCTTCCCCATTTTGAATTATAAGGTTAATTATGAGAGAAAAGCAATCCACTTCCTTTCTGTAGCTTTCTGTTTTGTGTCCTTTTAAATTACATTTATTTTGTTAAATCTGTTTCCATTTAGATATAGAACATATAGAAAGGGCATATTGATCTATTAATCAAAAAGAACATGAAACTACATGCTAGTTAAATGCAGATGACTCAAATAAATGAACTTTTTTTTTTATCTCTGCATCACGTTATGTAATGTCATTTTATAAATTTGCTAAGAGTCAAGGATGTGGGTGTTTGTGTCCATCCGGTTTTTTAAACAGCAGCACACGTCTCAAAGCTTCAGTACCAAGAAAAAGCTGCAAGGTCAAACTACTCATCTGTGTGCTTTGGAAACTAATTACTGTTTTGAACAAGAAATAATCTGTTACCTTGTCCTTGGAAGGGTTGGAATGCATGTGTGTGTGTGTGTGTGTGTGTGTGTGTGTGTGTGTGTGTGTGTGTGTGTGTGTGTGTGTGTGTGTGTGTGTGTGTGTGTGTGTGTGTGTGTGTGTGTGTGTGTGTGTGTGTGTGTGTGTGTGTGTGTGTGTGTGTGTATATTTTTATCTAATTTTAATGGGTGGTCTGGGATTGGTCATAAAGAGAGACAGATATTTTAATGATGTTGGTGTTTTTTTGTTTGATTCATTTGTGTTTTGTTGCAGATGTAGATGAGTGTCAGGAAGCTGACGTGTGTCCACCTCGACGGACCTGCAAGAACACTTTTGGCAGCTTTGTTTGTGTGTGTCAAAAAGGCTTTGTGATCGGGATGCTAAAGGGCTCTGTGGCTTGTCGAGGTAAAATATAAATGACTATTTAAATCAAAGAAAACTCACTTGATAGAAAAAAAGGTTATAATTTTATGCTTCCAGAAACAATGAATGTGTTTAACTTTGACATTTATTGTACAAAAACAGGCCAGGTTTTGAAATCATTCTCGTTAAAAACTGAATTATGCATGGCAACTCTTTGCACTTTTTTATTGAACTTTACAGGCCATTGTTTGAAGATCACATAATACTGGTAGACATTGAGGTATTTCTTAAAAGTTACATTTCACTGGTAGACAAAATGGAATTGACAAAAACACGTTATTTCCAATGGTTTTAATATTTTATATTTAAGCTACTCTATGTAGCTATACCAATTCTGACCACATGGGTACATTAGATGAGTTGTGTCGACAAAAGAGTCACCAAACATACTGTGACTGGTGATAGTACGGCAAATGTTGTAATAACACTTTGCTCCACCAGAGGTACACTTTGTTTTGTCTAACATCAGGGGCTGATACAACTCTCTTTTGATGTGCTGCCCCCATGTGGTCAGAAGTGAAATCCATGCATAGAATGATTTTAAATGCTATAGACATGGAAATCCCTCTGGTTTTTACAGTGGAAAAGAGACTTTAAGGGTATTGCAATCGTAGAAGAAGTAGACATTAAGTTAAAGTGTGAAACAGCATATCCTGCTATTTTGCATGTGCATTTGGGACTCTTCAAAAGATAGAGTAATCCTCTTTACTATAGATATATATTTTGTGACATTATATTCTGCTCCATAATAGTGGCCCAATTGGGTTCAGGTGGTAATGAAATTATCCTAAAATGAAGACCGGTTTAAAATAGTCATTTTTCTTCCTGTAAATTCAGGTAAAATTTGTCAATTTGAGTTCAAAGATTTGCTCATTGTCAATGAAATGGTAGTTATACATCTGAATAAAGTTAAAACGTGTCAACGACTGTATAGCATGCCCTGTTCTTTTAACTACAGGCCTGTATTTTTAGCAGCTCAACAGCCCTGGGTCTTCTTTATTGTTTTCCCCATTTACTGATGTAACTATAGTGTCATGGTGAAAGGTCTGTGCTGCAGACAGGTCAGTTTACCACATGGACTCTTCTTCGAAGCCATGGTTTTGTAATGAATGCAGTATGTGGTTTATTGTCCTCCAGAAATATGCAAGGCCTTCCCTGAAGAAAAAAACACAGTCTGGATGGAGCATATGTTGCTCTAAAACGTGTATACACCTTTCAGAATTAGTGTTTCCTTTCCAGATGTGTAAGCTGCCCATTCCATAGACACTAATACACCCCCACACCGTCAGAAATGCAGGTTCTTGAACTGAGCACCAATGATAAGGCAGATGGTCCCTTGAACTTGAGACCGGAGGATGTGGTGTCCATGGCTTTCAAAGAGAATTTCCAATTTTGATTTGTTTGACCGTTTCAGCTTTACCTCAGTCCATGTTAAATTAACTCAGTGAAGTTGGTGATTTTTTTGGACCATGTTCATATATGGTTTCTTAGCATGAAAAAGTTTAAAAGATGGATGAATGAATGCATTAGTATCTATATAATGGACAGAACCCTGTGACGGACCGGAGACGCAGGGTGTACTAGTCCAGGATGGATGGATGGATGGATGGATGGATGGATGGATGGATGGATGGATGGATGGATGGATGGATGGATGGATGGATGGATGGATGGATGGACTGCTTGCATAACTGTATAGATCACATTAATTCAGAAAATAAGGTGTTAGAGCAACATATAGGGCTTTTCCACTAGTATCTACTCGTCACAGCTCTGCTCGACTCTTTTCTGTTTTAAGGGTTTTTCACGAGGTGATAGTTAGTACCTCCTTTTTTCCCGACCTACTTGGCTTGGGCTCCAGCTAACAATAGCTGAATCAGGCTAAAATTGCAACGTCTCCAGGCTTTAGGCCATTGATTGACCAGAGAGTAACGTCTCAAATGAGTCCTGATAGCAACTCCTTCACACCCGCCATATTTAAAACCCAACCCACGGGCCGTGGTATTTACTTTACAACTAAACTTTGATACAGCAAAAAATGGCAACGGCTACTACTTGCTGCAACGAGGAAGTCCACACGTTTCTGTGCCTCATGGCTGTATAATGAAAAAGGGGCATTAGACTCCAAACAAAACATGTTTTTGATGGAGGGCTTTGCATCTCTCAGCAAGACAACGCATAATGTATCTGTTAAAAATGACTTGATAGAAAAACAGTTTGAGTGCTGAACTGGCCTGCCTGTATCTGAGCCCTTTCATCAATTGAAAACCTTTTCTGCATCAGGGGGAACAATGTGGCAAAGAAGACCCAGGGTTGTTCAGTAGTTGAATCTGTTCTGAATCGGTTCTCCAAAAACTCCAGCAAATCCAAGCTTCAAGCTTAGTTCACAGATGCAAGTGAACTCTTGTTAAAAGGAGAATGGATGCTACACTGACGTAAACATCAGTCTGTTCCAACTTTTCCAAGACATGTTGCTGACATCAAATTCAAAACAAGCTGATATTTTTCATGAAAGTCCCATTTTCAACATATGGTAGGCTTTCTGTTTTCCATTAATGAATAGAATACGGTTTTATGAGCCCTATAAATCACCGCTTTCTATTTTTTTTTGACATTTTACACAGTGTACCAACTTTTTGGGGAACTGAGGTTGTCACATTTTGATTAAACATTTACAGCTGGAATGAACAGGAAATACTGGGTAGATGTTGCAGCCCAAATATCCTCGCTAGTTTCAAACAAGGGATCTCAAGATGACCACTAGGCCGCATGATTTTTCACCACAAATTCAGATTTGTTCCAATGTCGGTGCCGCAAATGACTGAATGGATCACAGCACATCTCCACATGTTCTCCTCATCTGTGTAAATTGGCAGCGAGAGTGATTTTTGTGTAAAAGTGCTTGCCAGCAGAGAATTCAGAGACCATGTTTATTTGATGAGCACTCATAGCTCACCCGCTCTGCTGTGGGCTCACCCACAAGCTGTTTTTATTTTCATGACTGTGATGAGCGCTGCAAAATTATCTTCTGAGCAGGTCTGAAGCAGCCGGTCCTGACATGCTTTGCTCTCTCTGTACTGACAGAGCAGCTTCACTTTACCTCCACGCAGTGTCTTTTGTCTGCTGTTTCTACATAATATAAAGAGATGAATATAAATATATTACAGAATTATTACTGTGCATTTCTAATCCGCCAATTTTTTTTTCTTTTTTCTTTTAAAGATGTGAACGAATGTTTAACCGGCTCTCACAAGTGCAGCCGCCACGCTCAGTGTGTCAACACAGATGGTTCCTACACTTGTCTGTGTTTAGAGGATTACTTCGGCAACGGACGCACCTGCTGGCCCAGGAGAGCCCCACAGTCCAAGGCTGCCTTGTACAACAACTATAAACTCTACAAAAGAATCAAGCCCCTTTATCCTTCATCTTAGTGCTACCGTTAAGGATATTCATGGCTCAAATGACAAGGGACAGGAATCAATAAAGACTAACTCATGAAACACTCAAAACACAACTTTGGCTCTCCAAGTATGCTGTTTATTTTAGTATTTTATGCATTTCAGCTGGAAGCCTTGCTTCCATTTTCTGTTTAGGGTTGTTTTACTTCACCTTGTGCTTGCTGTTGGTAGCGTATTCTGTGCCAGTTAAAACTTTTTTTTCCTCCACAGGTGGTTTTCCAGCCCTTCTTATGGCATGTGAGATGTATATTTTGTCCAACAAAGTGATGTGAAAAAATATGCGAAAGACTCCATTTACACGGTTGATAATGTAATAAATATATCTTTGGATGTTGGCTTCACAATGGGGAAAAATAATTGGTTTTGTTCAGGATAAAAAATCTGTAAATAAAAGGCTGACCTCTGCTGGATAGATGAGGGACAAAACAGTACGTTTTCTGCCTTGGGTGATTCCTTCAGAGATTGAAGGTGATAGGGATGCTACCTTGCAGTGATTGCCGGCTGCAACGGATGTTACATTTCTTATTTTTCAATAAAGACTGGAGCTGGTATGCTCAGTTTGGAGCAACAGACTGTTGTTTTCATACCTCTGTGTTGATCCTCTGCCCTCTCCTCCTGTTATGCCACGGGGAATGTTTTCAGACCTACTACGTCACATGCAAGGCAGACTACCACACAGCAAGAGAGCGCAGACAGGTCAGACCAACCGAATACCAGGAATCTCTGTCTGTCAGCAGCTGTCTAGAAACCTCTTCCTGTGTTCAGAGAGCACGAGAGTGGAAATTGAAGTTTGTTTTTGATGTTTTACCTACTTGAAATTGTAAGTCAATTTCGAGTTTCCTTCCCAACGATTAAGATCGTGACCTCGGCGAGAGGGGGGGAACTGAACTGCTTTGAGATAATAACTGTAATGATAGGGGATGATGGTGGAGGGCACCATGTGTTTTGTCAGGGTAGTAAAGTTCAGGGATTCAGTTGTAGTCCTAGAGGCTTTGATGCGCTGAGGGAGTTGGGTTTGTAGTGACAACGAGCAGCTGCTGCCTGCTGAAGGGCCCTGCCACTGACCCTATTCATCCCAGCAGCAGGTGTCACATCAAGTCCCCGCCTCACCCTCGCGCGCACACATTCACACATGTGCCCCCCTCTCGCGCACACACACATACGCCCGCGTGGAAAAGCATGGAGCCTTGTACACGGCTACACGCACACAAATGAGTGTGAGAGAGAGTAAGGGGTAGTGGTGGGTGTGGGGTTGTGGGGGGGGGGGGGGGGGACCTGGAACTACTTACAGAGAACAAAGAGCGAAATCAGGAAAAAATGCAGCCTCTTAGAATAAATCTCACCACAATGCTGAGAAAAATCCCCAACCTCACCCCCAGAAACGCAAGAAAAACCTGGTTTCTCTCTTTTCAAAGCAGTCAAAAGTGTCTTACAAAAGCAGAAATAGAAAACATTTTAGATAAAAGGATCCAGGCCCCTCTCTGAAAAGGACCTCACACCAAGATGTGTGTAATTCTTACCAGAAACTGGTTTATTTACCAAAAAATAATAAGAGTTAATGCCAAAGCACTTAGGCTACAAATAAAGGACAGCGGAGAGTGTGTCTAGTGAATGAGGTGAGGGAGAAAAAAGAGGGGGAAATTTTTTCCCCCTTTTTTTTTTCTTTCTGCTTGTTATTTTCTGCTCCTCTGTTTACACGACAAACAAGATTTTGCATGGCGGAACAGCTAACAGTGGCGCTAGAGCCGCGCAGAATGACCTCCACGAAATAAAAGAAAACAATAAACATGTCAGAGGAATTTGGACATCTGCAGTGACACGAGCTCTCACACGGAGACTGTTGCACTTCAACAAATCAAAGCCCTGCTGCCTCGGCTTACCTTAGATAAAGCAAAATCAACATTTATCCTCGGAGAGCGAGCAGAGACGCTGACAAGTGCATAAAGCCAATGACAATACATTAGCAGAGATGCTTGGAACAACCGTGCCACCCACGTTGCAGGAAGACCGTGCTTTCACACACCACCACTGAACTGTAAAACCACTAAAATCCCTGTCTTCCCCATACTGTCCTTTTCACTTTAGCTCGATGAAAGGCAGCGTTTTCTCCCTGCGCTCTGTCACAGGAGGCTTTTTCACAGCTTGCTCTTGTATTATGCTCTCATTGAACCCATCTCCTCTGAGACGAAGAAACACTGCGCAGTGTTTCCATGAATGAATTAAAATTCTAGATGCTGACCAATCCCACTCAGGGGAACAAGCCAAAGCTTGAAACTTTGGCGTAAAATTATAAATCTTGTTAGCAAATCTCCTGCCCGCCTCATCTTACAAAATCTAGCCGTAGAAGTGGAGAGAGGATGACAGCTCGCTGCCTGCAGCATTCTCCTCAGATTTTTTTTTTGTTACACGCTGCTGAATTTGACTAAAATGAGCTTAACTAAATAAAGCTGAGCGTATTGGTTCTGGTGCCGCATCATTCTCAGCATTTGTGAATACGTGTTTAAGGGAACAACATGAAAAAGAAACGAATCAGGCTCATTTGTTTGACTTCAGAAATGAAAATAGAATCACGTCACAGCAGCTTAATTTAACCATTATACACAATTATGCCATGGGGATCATTAAAGCCTCCTGCTATCTTAAAGGCAGCAGTGTCCTCTCAGTCACTTTTAAATCACATTATGTGGGGTAAACACATGTGAGTCACTCTTTTCTGTGTGACCCTGGGAGGAGAAAAGCCCACTCTTTTTTTTTGTAATTCCTGTTCAGACAAACACAGTCCTGATGAATGCTGTGCTATGTAGTGTGCAGTTTGAGGCTGAAGGAAATATCCCTAAGACCTCCAACTTCTTTAGTGTTAACTCCCACCCTTCAATCAACACGCACTTTTCCTCCTTTTTTTTTTAGATGGACAGAGCTGCAGTGTATCCGTGACCTTAATTCGGGCTTCAAGTCCACACGAGGACTTTGAACTCTGTTTGAACAGTTTAAAAGAAAACGTTCCCTTTTCCTTTCGTCTGTCTCCTCCTATTCTCTCAGCAAGTTAAAGTATAAGAGCTGAAGCGGCCACGTCATAAGATAAAAGCAGAGTCTTGACCTGACCGGAATTCATTGTGCCTGAATCATTCTTAATATGAGAGCCGGGCAGCCTTGTTTGAGGGATTATCCTCGATAGAACAGGAAAGATTTCCAGCTAATCTATACTGGAATGCCCACTCTGGAGAAGGTGAGGGGAAGTGGTTGGGACCAAAGGTTTGTGTTGGAAGTTGGTGCACTGGGCGGCAATTAGGACCCGACCACTATGAAAAGCAATGCATTTCTGTCAACACAACACATGTGCCCTCTAACGGACTTAGAAAAGTGTTTTTTCATGTGCTAGCGCAAAAATCATAAGCTGTACTGAGTGTGACAGTTTGCAGTTTTGATAATGCGTTAATTACTTATTACTTGCTGGGAAAAGATGACAAACCTTCTCGTTACAGCTTCTCAAAAGGCAGAAATTCTCACTTCAAAGTGATTTGAATAATTTCAACAGTTTATTATGTTTACATTTTGGCCAGCTAGCTGCAGTTTGCTTAGGTCCCTTTTATACAATTTTATTATTTTTAAAAACAGGCAAGATATGTGTGACTTCCATGTTGTTGAGATATCAGGTGGACAAAAGTAAAGGAAGGAAGTGACTAGAATGTTTTCACCTTAAAATTATTGTTTAAAAATTGTTCTGATGTTTCATTGATTTATATCTGGGTGAACGCACCCCACTCTGACAGGGCACACCAGGCTGGCAACTACGCTTTCCAACCTCGTGGTCCTGTCCAGATCAGTCTGTGATCAGCAAGAACACATACCGCACTCCTGCAACACATCATAAGTCGGTTGGCTTGCTATTCTCCAAATGTTCATCATGCTGGACGTGCTGAAGAAATCAGAGGACCAGGTCCAAGGAAGAGAACAAGACAGAGGAGACAGGACAAGGGTAGCTCCTTGCAGGACGAGCTGTTACTCTTTCACCACAGCCACGAGAAGAAACAAGAGACAAGACTGACACCGGACTCACCATCCTCCTGCTGTACTTGTGAGCAATGTTTTATTATCTTTAGCTGCTTGCTGTGTGTCATCACTGTGATTTTCTGTCCTCATGTGCCAATAAAGGTTTGTTAAAATGTTCAACTTTTCAACAGAAATAATTATATTTACAGGTGAATTTATATAAAGCAGTGGATTTATTTATAAGGGCTGTAGAGTTTTGATTGGCACTTGGCTTAACCAAAAGTAATTTTTTTATCAGTTATCTTCATGCTAGGAAGCTTGCCGAAGCAAATGGCTCTTTGTGCCAACCGTGCATTAGCTGAATCCAGCGGTCATTTTTGATTTCGCCACTGAAATGACATTTCAAATGGAATATTCAGCCTTAAATGTTCGCAGGCAGATCCACAGCTAATCCTGCACGGATCAGCTACAGGAGCGGGTCACCACTGCTAACTTTGATTAACATTAGGGGGGATGTTTCACACGGCTTCTGGCTAATACCTAGCACGACCTTTGAGTGTGCTGTGTTACAGTAAAACTAATGAACTTTCACTGTATCATGGTTAAAACATTTTAAAGAGGATATATGTTTATTTGTAGTGATTGGCAGGCTGCATCACGGCTAACTACTTTGCTTTGGTGTAGCATGTGATTTTACCATCTTTCACCAGCTTATTGTAAACTGAAATGCTTCTTTTCCGGTAGTTTTTGTCAGGTCCATAGGTTTAGCTTTCTTTGGCTTTCTTTCAGCTGGTAAACGCAACCACATTTATTGTTATAGGCTACGTAAGCACAGTTCAAATCGCGACTTGTGCTAACGACAGCGCCGGACTGATTCTTCCGCAGCTTTACAAGAGCAGACACTTATATTCCATCTGTGCCATTTTATATAATCTATTAACCACTTTAAAGGTTTTAAGGTTACTCTCACTGCTCTAATTAACCCAATTTCCATTTACAGGAAACTAAGCTCTCAAAAACCCCACCAGTCATTACCTGTCCAACACAAAACACAACACAGACAGACAGGTTGGAACTTTTTATTCACAGCAAAGTCGATCAGCTGCTCAATTCAAATGTTCTGGCGCGTGCAGTTATGGAAGCTAAAGGCATAAGCCGGTTGCTGGCATGCCTATACATCATGAGCATGAGTGAGCATATATCTGAACGCATGTGTGTAAATATGTGTGCGCCATTCTGGCAAGAGAAGGGATGGGCACCGTTTTAATTAGTGTACTACTGGAAGCCCAAACAGTGGAATCATTGTGTGAAGGGCCACAACAGCTGCAATGGTGGTAAGCTGGCTAATAAACATGGCTCTCACTCTTAGCATGCACCCTTCCAGCTATCCCCGTTTCTCTCTCCTTCTCCTCTGTTCCTGTGCTAGTTCAGATGTCTGGAGTACCTAAAAAAGTGCAGGGTGGCATCCAAAACCGAATCGAGGAACTGGCAGAGACGACTATGTTGAGAAACGTAAGCAAGAGTTCAGCCAATTCCCTGTCAGTGGCCAATGATCTCACAAGAGCAGCATTCGGGGAACATAGATGTAAACACAGAGACAGACTGTGTAATACCTTCCCATTCATTGTACCACCAACCCTGCCCATTTTGAGAATAACTGAAAAAAGAAAACTGTGTGTTCTGTTCAAAACTTCTGAGTGGGATTTGATGTTCAGCTTATGTACCGACATCTAGAAATGAAGCAAGATGTCATATCTGTTTCTATGCACTTACGAAGACACACTACTTACAATATAGAAGTAAAACACAGTGCTTGGGAAGCTTCTCTTTTTCCCGGTCCATTTCAGAATCCACACAAACAGGACCAAACCTCAACGTCCACCAAAACTAAACTTGAGGAGGAACCGTCAAACCCCAAAACCTCACCTCAACCTGACCGCAGCGCGGCCACAGCTGGCAGTCTCTTCCATCACTGAGATGTTATAAACAATTGGTCCAGATATTGTTTTAGTTTAAGCTTCGGTCTGTCTATTTTGGCCCGACTGGAATCAACACTGGCCTCCGCGTTAGCGCGATGAATTACTGGTAAACTGTTTTAAGTTAAAAAAGAGGGCTTAAAAATGCAGTCTATTTTGATGGAAAACTTCAGGTGGAATGTTTCTCAAAGCCTGAGTTACAGTCTGATTTTTCCATCCAAATGTACCAGTGTTTAGGTGTGAGTCAGATGCTGCCAAGAGGCTTTCAAAGGCACCTTTTAGTCAGCTTCCCGGGGCATTTTAAGTTTTTGTTGAGCAACACTGACATCTCATGGACAACCAGAAGACATGCATGAACACAAAGTGTAAATATTATAATATCATCAGTACAAGTAATGTACAAAAGTTAGTTCCCCTGATAGTAGCATGTTATATTTTCGACTGTGACATCATTTTATTGAACAAATAATACTAAATACTCTTTACCTGGCTCCGTAGTATTTAAGAGAGTAAGTTACAGCTACTGTAGATGCTGATAATTATCAGTCCCTCGTGGAGGCCTGCTGATCTCTGTAAAAGCAGATGTTTCCGCATTTTGTTTGTTTCCGGACCATTCGGTTGTGTGTTAAAACAATGGCAAGAGGGAAAGGCATAAGCTATGATATTAGGGAGAAGCAACTTTTTTAACTCAAGTGAAACACTGCAAGTGAACCTAAAGAGGGCCGTGCGTATATGAATGTCCAGATTTGACCAGGATTCTTCCACAACAGTGTCAGAGATTGAGAAAGTCGTAGAGGAAATCACTTCATTATGTTATCGCCGCTGAAGGTGGATCCAAAAGCTAATGAATCATGGGGGGCATTTAGTGATGGACAAGGTTTTATTATTATTATTATTTTTAGCTTCATTTTTGTTTAACTAGACAAGTTGAAAATATTGTAAGTTGTTTTTTATAAAGCCAAGAACTTCTTTCTCATCAGTTTCTTGCTACTTGGGTCACGATTCATCTGAAGGATGAGAACTAAAACAAAATTCTCAAGAAAGCTGCCAAGTTTATAGTTGTTTTTTTAATATATTTTAAGGCAGTAAACATTTCTCTGCATCTGAAATGAAGTCAAACTATAACTAAAAGACTTAAATAATTTATTTTTACTCGGATTCATCTTTCGACAGCTTTTGTACTTGCCCAAATTATTATTATTATTATTATTATTATTATTATTATTATTATTATTATTATTATTATTATTATTATTATTATTATTATTATTATTATTGTTGTTGTTATTATTATTATTATTATTATTATTATTATTATCATTATTATTATTAATAATTCATTTATTTATTTATTTTATTATAGGACCTCGTAGGTCTTATAAGTTGTGTTTGTAAGCTCTTCTGTTCAGATATGATTGTTTCACAAGACAATTTTATTAAAAATAGTTTCTTAAAGGTTGTAATAGTCTGTATATATAGCACAACATTGATGAAATGTATTGCCTTGTACTGATCAGTGATGCCTGGTGGTTGAATGTGAAAATGTCCAGGTGTTGGCTCTCATAGAGAAATTGGTCACAGTAAGAAAACACTTGCAATAATGTTCAGAAACCTCATGAGAGACAGTTTAAGAGTTTCAACAGAATTAGAAGCCATTTGCGGACAGAGTGGGTGAAAATTCCCCAAACCTCAACCAAAAGACCCATAACTAGTACCAAAAAAACCTTTACAGGCTGTGGGAGAGGGATGGTTACTGAGAAACTTTTAATTTGGGTAATTTTTCATCTTTGTTTGTGTTTCTGTCAAGGGAAGTAGTTTAAGAGAAATTGCCCAAATGGATGCACTTAATTATGAGCATCAACACAAAATTTCTGGTCTAAACACAAAATTGTGATGTGAGCAACACCCAAAGGGAAAACAGCAGCCACAAACCTAAAAGATCACTCACAAAGTTACGACACAAACCAAAAGCAGCTGCTTATAATCCAAACGTGAAATGTTGGCACAACACAAACAGTTCTAAACACAGTTGATAACTGTTGTTCCACACCACATCAAGTTGCTGGATCCACAAAAATGAGGGCAACATGTACATGACTAGCCACAAATGAATAGCCTTAATCCCGGATGATGGGATTCCCTACCACATAAAGTTACAACACACAAGTCTATGAGGCACAAAACATAGCACAAACTTACATCGTCCTCATTATCATGTAAACAACTATAAATAATGAGGTACAAACACAGACTGTACATCTCTGGGCATACGTACATAAAACACAAATTTAATACATGAGAGGTATCCTGAAGGACATGATGGAGATGTACTGAACACAAGACTATCACATAAGAGCTGAAAGCTCATACAAAATAATATCTAAAAATCTACTCAAAATTGTAACAGATCACAGAAACACATGTCCATCAAATGTAAATGTTAAGAACACTCTTGGATTGCCGATGCAAAGCCAGTGAGTTTAGAGTTATTTTGCATCCAAAATAAATATACTGTATATTAAAATAGATATTAGACATTAACATTAACATTTGAGCTATTCCACAGTATGTTCATGACTTTTTTAACTGTTTAAGATTGGCATTCATCAAACTTTACGTCATTTTGGAGGCATTTATGTTCATACTGTTAAATCCTGCTGGATTATTCTGAAAGACATTCTCTAATTTCTTTCACATTTGTTCATGTGTTCAGTAAGGGTCACACAACTCTTTAAAAGGAATAGCACGCTACATAATCCAAATGTGTTTATTTTCAACTGTTTTTTTTTTAAATTAGGGCATATTTTCATGGGAGCCGTTGGTTTAAATCTGAAGAGCTTGTTTACCACTTTACCACTAGATGGTGCTCAGTACCTGCTTTGAGGATCAAATAGTAATCGGACGGTGATGAAACGACAAAGGATAACACTACAAAGACATTTCATTGTTGTTATCTCGTAATTGGACAGAAATAAAGTCTGGCGTGACAGTCGTCCGCTGTGTCTGATGTGTACCACTTTCATCAGTAGTAAGAACTTTGCTGCCTTACTTGAGTTTTCTTCTTTCTTTTTTTTTTAGATGAGCTCTTTGTGATGTTTTGATCAGAATACCAAGGTGGCAACAAGACAGATATGTCAAGAAATAGCATATTGTGAAAAGCATGTTCATTAGAAACACCTTCTTGCTTAATACAAGGGACAAAATGGAAAGAGCAAAATCAATCTGGAACTTATTCAATGCTCTCTGATGGCATTTCATTGTAAAAGAGACTCTATGTCCTTTTTTGCCACAATAACGTGTCACTTTTGGTGAAATATAATATAAACACAGTATTCTGGCAAAGAATTCCAAACCAAAAAGAAAGAAAGAAAGAAAGAAAGAAAGAAAGAAAGAAAGAAAGAAAGAAAGAAAGAAAGAAAGAAAGAAAGAAAGAAAGAAAGAAAGAAAGAAAGAAAGAAAGAAAGTACAAGCAGCCAAGCAAGGTGGTGCAGAGGGGGGATGATGTGGGCTTGTTTGACAGCCACAGACCAGGGCAGCCTACAGTCAAAGGTATGCAGAGGACGTTGTGGATGGATCTGACTATTCTGGAGTAAAATGGGAAAGCAACAAAAAGCTGAAACTTCACTGAAATTAGACATGCAACATGAGAAAAATTCAAAGCAGACCAGTAATGGAACCACTGAGAAGAAGATGTTGAGGTGGCCCACTCAAAGTCCCCATTTCAGCAATAGGGCAGCACAGACACCCATAGTCTGCTGACCTAAATTCATTAAGGAAACCTTGAAAAGAAGAGTGGGCCAACATCTATCCACAACATGTGAGACTGATGCAATAACACAGAAAGTCAACACTTATTCCAACAAAGGCTCATTAAATCATGAGGACACACTGTGACTTATAATAAACAATTATATGGTGTACTATACTACGACATTATTTATTCTATGTTCATTTGAGGTGGTATTTATATAATACCACCTAAGAGGCTGCCATCCTATTCATGAATGTATTTATATGTAAGCTGAATAGGTTTCACATACTTTCTCTTCAGCACTTAGATATTTGTTGAAGATTTTCAAAAGCGCTGACTAAACATGTCCTCCTTCCTGTTATGATGGATTTACTTATTGAATATTTTACCATGAATTTTTTTAATCCACCAAACTTATTTCAAGAATGGTGATGGATTCACACAGTCTTAGAAAAGTGTATTTCTTACTGCAGTTTACACTGTAATCTGAATCTTAAATTGAGTTTAGTGTTTGACTAAAACATAATGCCTATTGGTTTGTTTTCATGATAGCCATATTTTTGTGATCACGAGTTCTAATGCACACGATTTCTTTCATTTGTGGTACACATACGGTATATGATCATGTTAATGTATACTGATTATTTTATAATTATTATAATACTAATTATCATTATTGTTATTGTTATTATCATCATATATTTTTAATATGCATTTTAATAAGTGTGACTGCTGTTTTAGCAGGGCCACTTTTAGAAAATGGAATTTATAGCTCAAGAGATTTGAATAAAGGAAAACCATTGCACTGACATCCTGCAAGAAAGAATATATTGTTATAAGCGCCCCTTAACCCTCAAAGGGGGAACCACACCTTTAAACTGTGGGGGGAGAGGGTGGGCGGGTGGTTCGCTTAGCTGGCTGAACAAATGACACCACCTTTGAGTTTGTTGAATTTTGTCAAGAAAAAAAAAAAAAAGCAAAGTTCAATTGGCGGATTATCATACAATGTGGGGACCGTTTTAGCGAGTTTGTCCCATGAAGCTCTTCTTATGTTCAAGTCCTGATAAAACTCATCAACCCCTGCCTGTCCTCATTAAACGCAGACATACACATATGCCCTGCTCAAATGACAGCCATAACAACAGGGATCAATTAAAGACTGGTGACATCACCTCTAAGTCTCGGCACAGCTCCTCTCCCAGAGGGCAAATGAGGAACGAATTCCCATGTGTGTAATTCAATTCATTTGCTGCTGCTTCACATACAATGGCTTGACTTTCCAGTAAGTGTCAGTCACCTTAACAGTTAAGCAAGGGATTTGCAACGTGGTGGCAACAATCATTTCACATGCTGTCATGATGGTACAGAGGATAAAAGGCCTCTTCACTTTTAAATCACATGGACAAGCTGAATGTCCTTTAATGATACCTCTGGTCCTTTTGTCTTGCTTTTCTTTCTCTCTATGCTATGTAATGAGTCTGTAAAATATACATGTTAAGAATAACTGGACAGGAAATCACAAGGTAACACAGAAAAGTACAGCATACACCAAAGAGCTCAGAAGTCTCAGCTCTGACACAAAATCACCCCTATGAGGATGTGGTGGTTGACATTTAGCTGCAAACTCCTTCTACAGCATTGATTTAAGATACCAAAATGAAAGTATGACATGTGAGCCTATTGGACTTGCTACGATTTCAAAAGACATAAGTATGCTTTTTCAAAAGACTGTGAAAGAAACATTCTGACATCACAAAAATAAACCAAAAAGGGATTTGGGTTTTTCATTTTATTCTGCAGCTACAGTTTTAAAAGTGAGGCAGCATTCAACACTGTAATTTTGATTATCACATGCATCATCCAGTCACCTCTATTCTTTGAAAGTACCTCTTCTTTTACGAATGGCCTTTACAGAGGACTTTACACACATGACTGTGTAATAAATCCCTAAACCAGGTTATGAAAATTGTTTTGACCAGAATTATCACCAGTCATCCTCTGGGGATCGATGATGTCTTTAAAAGCTATCAACGGTCCATCAGTGAGTGATGGATGTGTTCTGCATGGAGCAAAGTGGTGCACTGACCTTACATACAGTATATACTGCTTTGGTGTATAGAAATGACAGTTGAATGTTTTTCTTGCTTTAAATAGCAAAAAGTTAAAGTTTAGAAATAACCATAACCGACATGACTTCATAAACTGGATAATCTTAACTTGATTATTCTAAAACAATCATTTTACACCCCCTTTTGACATCATGGGTCCTTGTGAATTGTCTGCACGAGTAATCAGTTTAGCTGTGAACAATCAGTCATCAGTTTTGTTTGAGGAGCGGTTTATTTTGGCCTTCCAGATCTGTCTTTGGAGGCCAAACTAGGAAGAGATGATGTCATGATGGCTATCGTTTACAATCCTCCAGCTGCACAAGCCTTCTCCTCTCCTGAGGCATGACCTCAGCCTGTGTGTAAGCAGGGAACAGCTGCTTAATGATCTGATCAGAAATAATCAGCTTTGATAAAATACAGGGCCGTAAATGAGAGAGGAGCAAAGGTGTTTCTTTAGGAAACTTTTTTGATCAGATAAACATGGGAACAAGTTAAAGGTTTGTCTGCCACAAAATGTTGACTCATGACATTGAACTCATTAAGGTTTAGTGAAATCAATGAGTTGGAGTTGGAAAAAAAAAGAGTCCGAATAAGAATTTGGAAATCGACGCAGAGCCTACGTCGTAGGTTACGTAGCCTACGGCGTAGGTTACGTAGCCTACGGCGTAGGTTACGTAGCCTATGGAGTAACCTAACAGCCTTTACTCCGGCGCGATTCTTCGCAAACAACGGACAAAAAAGGGATTATGTACATTCACTGAGTGAATATTATGAAAGTAAAACATTTTTCGCTAGAAATCTAATCAAAACGCATTTTTATGCAGAAACTAACTCAAAATATTGATTTTATTCACAAAAAAAAATAAGAAATGTCCGCCATGTTTTTTTTTTTTGATTCAGTCCGCAAATGACGACGAAAAGCATTCTGGGAAATTTTCATACCCCCTCGCTGGCGAAGTCAGCATCTGAAAACCCTTGATTTGAAGGGGCTATCCTCAGCCCCTCGCCCTCGATATGCCCCCTCCCCCTAGGTGAAAAGAGGAATTGGGACACTACTACCCTCACGGGAACGCGCACAATTTAGGGGGAGTGAAGAAAACAAGGGCGAGGGGGAGAATTGGGACGCAGCCTAACACTTACTCTGATATATTGTCCTGGATGTGGTCAGCCGGTCTCAATTCAGTTAAAAATGGGGTTCTCAGTCAACATGTTTCAAGTTGTAGTTTATAGAAGCCTAAACGGTAAAGGAGACTTTTGACCAAAAGCACCAGCAGCTCAAGTGACTGGGCAATATGAAGGAGATAAACAATGTATTGACCCCACGGTCTTTTGCATTTGTTCTCAAATGTGATCTCTTTTGAGCCTTTGGTGATGTTATTTTAACCTAACGATTATATGAATCTCCTTAGAAGTCCTGGCTTCTTTGTGAAATGCCTGTTTGTTAAATGCTAATATCATGCAGATTTTGGTAGGTCTCATGGGACAGCTGCTCACATCTTCTAGGCCCGTGTAAATGGTGAAATGGTCCTCAAGGTGACGATGCATTTCAAGAATGATCATTCAAGCACAAACCAGACTATGCACTCAATTCAATGTTTGAAAAGAGATCCTCATATCGGAAAACAGGATGACGGGATTCACTAGATGTCCAATACTTTACAGTAGATAAATATTATAGTTAATCAGTTTTATAGTTTCTGTGGTCAAAATGGAAGTGAGTTAGTAAAAGTCTCCATAATTTCTAAAGGCCCAGTGGTCAAAATATAACATGGCCAAAACAGTTAATGGGATGGATGGATGGATAACATTAGTGTTACTGATGTGCAGTTTCTGTTTTTACTTTGCAAGAAATGTTAAAGTAACCCTTTAAGGGTGAACTGAAAGCATGAAGCTTAAGACGCACGTCTTTCCTCTTATGCTCTGGCAAGATCGTGCGTATGTTTCAGTTCTGATTAATAACTCTGTTGCAAATCGCAGCAAGTTGTGTTGCATGAACGTCCCCATACTTTGAAAAATAAAGCAATCAAAGAGTCATTCAAAGGGAAATGCTCTGGATTCAAGACCAATCAATTTAACCTCTAATGCAAAATATCCACAGGATATTTTGAGTTTCAAAATCCATGTTACTTATATCTCTTTGTATAATTTTATTTAACCAATATTATCTTACAAAATGTACACATTGAAAGAAGAGACACAAAACATGCCTTTGTCTCTCTTTTTAGAAAGCCCCTGTACAGCAGGACAGCTGGACTAAACACAGGTGCACTGTCGTGTCGCAGCACCCAAACAAACTTGTATCACCAGTTGGGTGAAGTTCAACTTGTCACGAGCCCTTTTGTTACAAATGTGCTGGAACTGCTTTGATTGCAATCTGTATCTACTTGCCGGAGATGTCTCAATAACCTTTGGAGCATTCCTTCCGGTCGAGATTTAAGGAAACTCGGTGTATGTGTGTGCTCAACCCTCCGACAAAACTGTGAATGTTAAATGGGGCATACAGTATATAAATTAGATTTATCAGAGAGAGAGAAAAAAGCAATGCAATCACCTCCAAATGTTGACCATAAATTTAAAAATGTGAAGCAAAAACAGCTGGTATTAGTACTACCTCCCTTTGATTGGTGCATCTGCTGTCTCTGTGCAGTGAAGGTAGGGGAGGTAAACCAAGAGGCCCTGGAGACAACATTCAAATATTACTACCCTCAATATTATTTGTAGAAGGACTTGCAAAAAGCTGGGCCAAATGAGCCACCCATTTGAAATGTGAGCTAGCCTGATGCACTGCTGTCATGCCTTGCATTGCTGCAAAAAAAAAAACGGTCTACCTGCCAAGAGCCCTCGGACGGCAAAATGAATCGCATGCGTGAAGCAGAGTCATCTACGTTGGTGTGTCAGTCATCGTTAGGAGTTTCATGGAAGTCTGTGGAGCTGATGCTGTAATCAATCCTGACCCGTGAGTCCTCTCTTCCTCTGTCTGGTTGGAGACAGGCAGCTGTCCAAGGTTTCTAAATGGCTCCATCTCTGCAGGAACTCTGACCTAATAGAGATTACTACTAATGTCCATGTCCTGTCTGCAGGACATGAACATTAGTAGTTTCGGGCTATGGCAGCAGAGAAGTACCTGGCTATTTCAAGAGCCTCTGCTCTTATTTTAGATGAAGTCATCTTTCCTTCCTGCTGTCTTGTATGATTGCGATTTCTGTGCTGGTGCTAGCAGTAACACTGGAGTTCAAAGGAAAAAAAAAGAAATGCATTTTCAATATCGTTTTTTTAATCAATCTTTTTTTAAAGGAAAGAAAGGGAATTGGTTTGTCTTTTGCATGGTCTTGGAAGCTTGGTAGAAGAAAAAAAAAAACAATGTTGCCAGGTTCCGAGCTATGCGTTTGTTCAGAAACACAGACGTTCTCATCAATCAACGCCCACTGCTGGGATCTACATGTGGACTGAAGGAGTGATGCTGTCAACAATGGTGGCTTCTGTCTGCCTAGCTGGTCCAAATTGCTGAAATTTGCTCACAAAAGAGGAAAATTACAGACACTTGATACAGTCACATACCAAATAGTTGTTGTTGCTTTGATGGCAGTGTGACCTCATTGTCGTAATCATGTTTGAACGAGAACAGTAGTGCTTTTTAGGTACCTTACTAATCATGTAACATTTACGTTTTTAACACAGTCGGACCTACATGCTGTCATATCAGTGGAGGAAGACCAACTCCCCAGTGGTATCTGATCTGCTTTTTAGAGGTATAACTCAAGTTCTTCAATATAGAGAACCCCAGAGCTGCCCTTTTTCTTTTTTTAAGTGCCAAAACTAAATGAATGAGGAAAATATAACACATACACATACACACACACACACACGTTTTCGGTGTATATGCTCACATTAAGCAAAATACTGAAAAATAAAATCATGCAACCATAACACCAATCACAATATACAGTAGTAACCATTTACCGTCCTTTCTAACATTCATTGCAAGAACTACTCAAAGACATATCTGCGTACTGATTCAGATAAACCGTTAGCACAGAACAAAAGAGCAGAACTCACCCTGAAACCACTCAGTTTAAACAAACTTGTGTGAAAATAAAAGCGCACTCCCTCTCTCAATTCTACAGCTTCATATATCACGGCATAAAGAATGTTTTAGAATGAATACATCTGCAAATGAATGTAACACAAACAAATTATGCTACATCATTAATTCCTTCACAAAAACTGAGCCAAAATGCAGGAAAAGTGTATGAAATAGTAAGTACACCCCTACTGCTTCCAATATAAATTTAGTAATGTAGTACAAGCAGTATTAAAGTGCTACCAGCCATATGAACTTTATTAATTGATCATCATTTAGTGTAACCACATCTGTAAAGGCATCATGTTTTTACAGTTTGTTGATCTTGAACACTCAAGTGTGATTTAGCACAATGCCAAAGAAATAAAGAGACAAGTTGTGAACTTAAAGAAGTCATTGTTGTAGTTCATCGATTTGGGAAAGATTTTAAACCTATTTTCAAACCACTTGGAGTCTGTCTCTGCAGTTCAAAAGACTCTTCACATGTGCAAAACATTCAAGATAGTTGTCAGACTTTGCAGATGCAGATAAATCAAAAAGTTCACCCCAAGGTCAGAGTGACAAACTGCAAAAAGTTGCATATGAAAAGACCAACAAACCACTCAGACTGGTACGATATACCTTAGACAGAAGAGACCAAAGTTGAAAAGATTGTACTGTTTTTTATCCATTTTCTGTAACATACAGTACAGCACCACTCTTGAAAAGAATCAAACATAACCCATCAGGACTGACACCTTGTGTCAGTTGTTAAGCACGGTGTTGGACTTGCCATGACTTGGTCTTGTTTCGGTTAAGCAGGGCCCAGGAACCTTTTATGCAAAGCTACAACCATTCTCCAAATATGCTAGACTCAAATGTGAGACCACCTACCTGAGAGGTACAGTTTGGCTGAAACTGGATCATGAACAAAAGAAAAAAAATTCCTCCACAACAGTGTGAGAGACTGATAACGTCAAACACAAACAAATAATTCAAGTTATTGCTGGTGGTACTTACTTTTGCAGACACCTAATCTGCGTTTTGACTTATTTTTTCCTTAATAAACAAGGTCTGTGCTTGGTATGTCAATGACTTTTTTTTTAATCTTCATCTTACAAACCTGGAAAGGATCAGTTTGTTGGTTTTTTTTAATACCCTAATACATAAAATTCCCACATTAGAAGACAGCTTTCATAATTTTTTCATAGCTGTTGTCTAAAGTATTCTTATATTTCTTACATTAAGTTCATTTGTATTGCAAATAATGAATTACACATACTTTTCCTGCACGTGTCTTCTACATCGCTTTACATCCTGACATAGATTTTGCTACACAGAGTGTTATTCTCTGGCTCCACTTGCACCACGAGGTCGGTCAATGAATACTGTGTGAATAATAAGCATGAAATATAGCCATTACAGCTCTCGCTGTCCATTTTAAAGGATCAAGGAGAAAAAACATTTGGGCAGATTCCTTGACACTAATATCATAAGTAGATAAGCAAGTAGAGTAAGTCATGGTAATTCATTTTTATTTGAATTGCTCACATAATCTCAATCCGTGCAACTGCACGAGTGAATTTGTATGACTGAAAATGCAATTGTTTTTTCTTTATTTTTATGTAAACTGCTTCAATAATGAAAATATTTGCATTGTGCCTGCTTTATGTGGCATGAAAAGAGCTTGGCTTGCACTCCCCTACCAAGTAATCAAATTTCCCGACAAATCTTTTGAGAATCTGCAGCATCTTGTTTCTGTCTCCTTCAATGGTTGCAAAATTAGATTCTGGAGAGTGGAGATTTAAGTGTCCTGAGCAAAATGAATGTGATTTGACTAATATTACACTAACCCTGATTTCAATGTGCAACCATCATGGATAACTACTATCTGTCATTTTACTAAGATGCTAGCTTCCTTTTTTCTTTTAACCGATTTTCGCAATAATCATTGTGTTCGAAAGAATTCATAATAATAGAAAAAAATGTATTTAAATATCAAAGAGAGTAATTTGATTAGTCGAGGTCTTCTTTACCTTTGCTTTTTCCACTGTGTTTTATCTCTTTCATGGGGATTGAATTACACTGAAAAGCAAACCAGATGACCTCATAAGCAGAAACTCCACGAGACCTAACATCCGTTCTTAACCTTCTTGCTTTTTTTCTCTTTTTTTTAAAAATCTCTTTAGTCCTACGATCAGTGTCACAACTAATAGTAACAGGTCTTTCGTCCAGTTTTTTTTGTTGACATGTACTCTGGCAATAGAATGTCGACGAAAAGAAAAATAAATCATAAAACTGGCGTACCACCATACAAAACATTATTATTATTAGTATCATTATGGTGGTGGTCTGGTATTTGTTTTTGGCCATTTCTTTTCTTTTTTTGTTCATTCTGTTGTTGATTTGCTGGTGTGTTTGGCTTTAACCGTCAGGCAGATGGCTCCACGTTTCATTCTGTAACCATCATCTGTATACAGACAAGTTCATGGTTGACTCAGTGACTGAGAAGTGGTCATATCATATTAGATTTTTGAAAACATTGTGCATAATGATCAAATATCTTCACTTTGGTCTTTTCTACTGAAATTACATTCATCCAGAGGTTGTATGGTGTGCTCAAATGCCAAGTTGCCACTCTAAGGGTTCTTTTTTGGTTGCACATAGACACCCTTTTCCATTCAATGTCACATATTTTAAACACTTGTGAAATTCCTCCAATTCTTTGTGTGGCAGAAAAAGGTTTAAGAACCACTGATTTAATTCCAACACACAAAGAGACATTTGTTCACGCTGACTGTTGTCTTTTCTGCAGCAGAGCTGAAGAACCAAGACAAGATCGCCAACATAATCAAGCTGCCCACACCGAGGTGTGTTCAAAGTGGTCCTGAGATACCAGGTGGGAGGTACATGCTTCAACTTGCTAGAACCTGCATTTGTGGAGCAGCGGTACAACGCGGTTGCAGAGCCATGTTCAAGCCCTTTAAACAATGTCGCCAAGCTCATTCTAGAGAGAGGAAAATGTCATCTTCAAACTATTCCATGTTTGTAAACTCTTTTTGTGATCGTACTGAAACGACATGTGGCATTTTGTGACAGGAACAGTTAGGGACAGTTTTATTTATTCATTTATTTATTTTCATCAATATACTACAACTCCACTCCTCTCACAGTACAGTGAGAGTCCAAATTCTTTTAAAATCTTAATCACAGATTAAAGGGCTACAACAATTTCTTCTCTGTGATCGTTGCTGATTGTTGATGTCTTTTCTCCTTGGCATTGTGAATGCTCCAGGCACACCTGAATGCTTCATAATAATAAAGTGCTTTTCTGGAAGTGTCTGCACTTGCTGATTAGCCTTTAATTAGCAGCGCCTGGCTTCTATCTAATTACAATAGAAGTCAAATGAAAGTCCTTGTTAAAGTAAAATCTAACACAAAGCAAAAATCCATAATAAACAGCATTGTTGAATATCCCAAGTCAATAACTTTGCAAATATTAAAGTAAAATGTTCATCATTAAAATGCTACAGGTTAATTACACTGCCGTAATGACATTACATGCCACAAAGCATGGTAGTCTTTATAAACTCAGTAGGATCTTCCCTGTAATAGAACCATAAATCTGTGTGGTCTAATGAAGGTGCAGCTGCCATATGCTTTCTGTGTGTGTGTGTGTGTGTGTGTGTGTGTGTGTGTGTGTGTGTGTGTGTGTGTGTGTGTGTGTGTTTTAGAGGGGAATCCTCCTGCTAAAAGTTTTAGAGGGACCCTTCCTCCTGTTCCCACTCGTCATGACCACCAGCATCATCATCATCATGCTCGTCCCTCCCCTCCTCCCTCTTCACACTGTTTTCCCAGATTTATTCACGTGCAGCTCGCGCCGCCTCACTCAGACATGCTGTCGCCAGCGCCGTGACGTCACCCGCGCCGGGAGACTTCTCCGCTCCGACCGTTTTCCTCCGCCTGTCTTGGTGATAATCTAGTCCCTCCTCACCGCGGCAACGCTGAACTTGAGCAAGGAAGCATCATAATTGGAAATTGCTATTTTTAAATTACTTTTTTTTTTGCATTTCACTGTAAGAAATCGTGAATCTGTAGAAAAAAACACTTCTGTTAAACCCATAGTCATGTAGCTATGTTAAAATGATGAACAATCTTTAATAAAGGATCTATCTGTGACTAATTATTGGAGTGATTAGTCCAGTAAATTTGTATAGTGTTTTATGTGCAGTTTAATGTGCAATTTTGTCGAAAATATTTTAAATATAATCAATGAAAAGGGAATTAGTCCATCTATTCTGATAAGCTGTAGAAAACTTCAGTCACCACACATCACAAGTTCTTCTGAATCTGCTGGAAGATGGATCATTACATTTTCATCCATGCATAGGAGCTCATTTAAGTTGAGTAAGTGACACTGGGAGTGTTCCTACATCTTTAATTTCTCATACTATGTTACAATATTAACAAAATGG